>NC_053493.1:7904752-8039752 GCF_905171775.1 Rana temporaria
CCCCTGTGTGTCCTCTCCCCAATGCCGGCTCGCCTGCCTGCTGCAGTCTGTTATGGGGGTCCAGTCTGTAAAGGAGGGCCAGTCTGTGATAAGGGGTCAGTCTGTGATGGGGGACAGTCTGTGATGAGGGTCAGTCTGTGATGGGGGGCCAGTCTGTGATGGGAGGTCAGTCTGTGAAAGGGGGGACCAGTCTGTGATGGGGGTCTGTGATGGGGGTCAGCCTGTAATGGGGGACCAGTTTGTGATGGGGGTCAGTCTGTGATGGGGGCCAGCCTGTGATGGGGGACCAGTCTGTTATGGGGGGTCAGTCTGTGATGGGGGACCGTCTGTGATGGGGGGCCAGTCTGTGATGGAGGGCCAGTCTGTGATGGGGGCCAGTCTGTGATGGGGGGCCAGCCTGTGATGGGGGACCAGTCTGTGATGGGGGTTCAGTCTGTGATGGGGGGTCAGTCTGTGATGGGGGACCAGTCTGTGATGGGGGGCCAGTCTGTGATGGGGAGTCAGTCTGTAATGGGGGACCAGTCTGTGATGGGGGTTAGTCTGTGATGGGGAGTCAGTCTGTAATGGGGGACCAGTCTGTGATGGGGGACCAGTCTGTGATGGGGGGCCAGTCTGTGATGGGGGGCCAGCCTGTGATGGGGGACCAGTCTGTGATGGGGGTCAGTCTGTGGTGGGGAGTCAGTCTGTAATGGGGGACCAGTCTGTGATGGGGGGCCAGTCTGTGATGGGGGGCCAGTCTGTGATGGGGGGCCAGCCTGTGATGGGGGACCAGTCTGTGATGGGGGTTCAGTCTGTGATGGGGGGTCAGTCTGTGATGGGGACCAGTCTGTGATGGGGGGCCAGTCTGTGATGGGGAGTCAGTCTGTAATGGGGGACCAGTCTGTGATGGGGGTCAGCCTGTGATGGGGGGTCAGTCTGTGATGGGGGGTCAGTCTGTGATGGGGGACCAGTCTGTGATGGGGGGCCAGCCTGTGATGGGGGACCAGTCTGTGATGGGGGGTCAGTCTGTGATGGGGGGCCAGTCTGTGATGGGGGGCCAGCCTGTGATGGGGGGCCAGTCTGTGATGGGGGGCCAGTCTGTGATGGGGGGTCAGTCTGTGATGGGGGACCAGTCTGTGATGGGGGGGGCAGTCTGTGATGGGGGGCCAGTCTGTGATGGGGAGCCAGTCTGTGATGGGGGGCCAGCCTGTAATGGGGACCAGTCTGTGATGGGGGGTCAGTCTGTGATAGGGGGGGCAGTCTGTGATGGGGGACCAGTCTGTGATGGGGGCCAGTCTGTGATGGGGAGTTATTCTGTAATGGGGGACCAGTCTGTGATGGGAGGTCAGTCTGTGATGGAGGTCAGTCTGTGATGGGGGGTCAGTCTGTGATGGGGGGTCAGTCTGTGATGGGGGACCAGTCTGTGATGGGGGGGCCAGTCTGTGATGGGGGGTCAGTCTGTGATAGGGGGGGCAGTCTGTGATGGGGGGCCAGCCTGTGATGGGGGACCAGTCTGTGATGGGGGTCAGTCTGTGATGGGGAGTCAGTCTGTAATGGGGGACCAGTCTGTGATGGGGGCCAGTCTGTGATGGGGGGGCCAGTCTGTGATGGGGGCCAGCCTGTGATGGGGGACCAGTCTGTGATGGGGGTTCAGTCTGTGATGGGGGGTCAGTCTGTGATGGGGGACCAGTCTGTGATGGGGGGCCAGTCTGTGATGGGGAGTCAGTCTGTAATGGGGGACCAGTCTGTGATGGGGGTCAGCCTGTGATGGGGGGTCAGTCTGTGATGGGGGGTCAGTCTGTGATGGGGGACCAGTCTGTGATGGGGGGCCAGCCTGTGATGGGGGACCAGTCTGTGATGGGGGTCAGTCTGTGATGGGGGGCCAGTCTGTGATGGGGGCCAGTCTGTGATGGGGGGCCAGCCTGTGATGGGGGACCAGTCTGTGATGGGGGGCCAGTCTGTGATGGGGGGTCAGTCTGTGATGGGGGACCAGTCTGTGATGGGGGGGGCCAGTCTGTGATGGGGGGCCAGTCTGTGATGGGGAGCCAGTCTGTGATGGGGGGCCAGCCTGTAATGGGGGACCAGTCTGTGATGGGGGGTCAGTCTGTGATAGGGGGGGCAGTCTGTGATGGGGGACCAGTCTGTGATGGGGGCCAGTCTGTGATGGGGAGTTATTCTGTAATGGGGGACCAGTCTGTGATGGGGGGTCAGTCTGTGATGGAGGTCAGTCTGTGATGGGGGGTCAGTCTGTGATGGGGGTCAGTCTGTGATGGGGGACCAGTCTGTGATGGGGGGGCCAGTCTGTGATGGGGGGTCAGTCTGTGATAGGGGGGGCAGTCTGTGATGGGGGGCCAGCCTGTAATGGGGGGCCAGTCTGTGATGGGGAGTTAGTCTGTAATGGGGGACCAGTCTGTGATGGGGGGCCAGCCTGTAATGGGGGGCCAGTCTGTGATAGGGGGGCAGACTGTGATGGGGGGCCAGCCTGTAATGGGGGGCCAGTCTGTGATGGGGAGTTAGTCTGTAATGGGGGACCAGTCTGTGATGGAGGTCAGTCTGTGATGGGGGCCAGTCTTTGATGGGAGGTCAATCTGTGATGGGGGGTCAGTCTGTAAAGGGGGGACCAGTCTGTGATGGGAGGTCAGTCTGTGATTGGGGGGACCAGTCTGTGATGGGGGCCAGTCTGTGATGGGGGGCCAGTCTGTGATGAGGGGGCCAGTCTGTGATGGGGGGCCAGTCTGTAATGGGGGGTCAGTCTGTAATGGGGGGGTCAGTTTTATGGTTTATTGGGTCACCGGGGCAGCAATCCGTTTGGATGCTAACAGCCTATGGGACTCTGGCAGCCATCTTGGGTCACACAGAGTTTATTTAAGCCCCTTGCACCTGGTTTTGGCACGCTTTCAGCGAGTGGACAGATTATGGACAGGTCACTTGTCTGTCGGGACAGTGTTAGTAGTAGACAAGTAGGGAAGCCACAGGCTTCCATCACCCTTCCTTGAGACCTTTATACTTAGGCTTGGCCGGGCCGCATTACGCACCACGGTCAGTTTGGATAAAACCTGCTCTGGTAAACACACTTCTATCACCAAGGTGTCAGTAGACACGTGCAATTCATTTTGGTCCGAATTCGTTTTTTAACGAATTTTGACAAATTCATTCATTCCGAAATTTCCGAATTTTTGAATTTCCAAATTTTCGGATTTCCAATTTTTCGAATTTCCGAATTCTGAATCTCCGAAATTTTCGAAATGCCGAATTACCGCAATTTCAAAATTCAGAAATTGGGAATTTCGGAAACGTGAAAATTCGAGATTTTGGAAATTCTAAATTTCCAAAATTCGGAAATTCAGCATTTCGGAAATTCGAAAATTTGAATTTCAGAAATTCAAAAATTCGGAAATCGGAAATTCGAAAATTCAGAATTTGAAAATTAGAAAATTTGATAATTCAAAATTAGAAAATCATAAAATTATGAAATTCGGAAATTCGACAATTCAGAATTCCAAAATTTTCTGATTTCCAAATTTCCGAATTCCAAATTTTCGAATTCCGAATATTCGAATTTCCGAATTTTCAAATTCTGAATCTCCGAAATGTTCGAATTTTTGAAATGACGAATTTCCGCAATTTAAAAATTTCGGAAATTGGGAATTTCGGAAATATGAAAATTCGAGATTTCGGTAATCCTAAATTTCCAAAATTCGGACATTCAGCATTTCGGAAATTCGAAAATTTGAATTTCAGAAGTTCAAAATTTCGAAAATTTGAAATTCAAAAGTTCGAAAATTCGAAATTCAAAAGTTCGAAAATTCGAAATTCAAAAGTTCGAAAATTCGAAATTCAAAAATCAGAAATTAGAAAATTCGTAAATCGGAAATTTGAAAATTAGACATTCGGAAATTTGAAAATTAGACATTCGAAAATTCAGAATTTGAAAACTTGAAAATTCGATAATTAGAAATTTGTAAATTCGAAAATCAGATAAAAAAGAAAATTCAGAATTTGAAAATTCGAAAATTCGATAAATTTGAAATGAGAAAATTCGAAAATCGGAAATTCGAAAATCAGAAATCCGAAAATCGGAAATTCGAAAATGGAAAAATTCAGAATTTGAAAATGTGAAAATTTTCGAAATGACGAATTTCAGCAATTTCAAAATTCTGAAATTGGGAATTTCGGAAATTCGGAAATGTGAAAATTCAAGATTTCGGAAATTCTAAATTTTGAAAATTCTAAATTCAAAAATCAGAAATTCGAAAATTCTGATTTCGAAAATTTCTGATTTTCGAATGTCTGATTTTCTAATTTCGAATTATCGAATTTTCTAATTGAAAATTAGAAAATTCGATAATTCGAAATTAGAAAAGTCAGACATTCGAAAATCAGAAATTTGAAAATTCGAAAATTCAGAATTGAAAAGTTTTCAGATTTCCAAATTTCCCAAATCCAAATTTTCGAAAATTTCCCAATTTCTGAAATTCCCCAAAAAAAGGTAAAAAAACGAAAACGAAAATGAACGGATTTTTCGGCAGAGGTGTCAGCAAGGGCTGCATCCATACCTACAGAACAGAAGCGGGTAACAATCTGCGGGAACGTTTTCCTAAATCGCGTCTATTTCTATTCTATTTCCTTAACAAAAACTGTAATTCCACGTTTTTTCCCTTCTTCAGACGGCGGCGAGGCGCGAGGTGCGAGGCGCGAGGCGGCGTACCGCCGTCCGTATGAATAATCCATGGCGGAGGAAGTGTAAATTAGATGATCGGATCGCGTTGCTCCGCTATTGATTAAAACGACACATCCTCTTGGAAGGAGAAGGACGGGCGGGTGAGTGTCGGGGGGGGGGGGGCGGGGGAGTCAAACTGCAGCGCGGCAAAACATCGGAGAGCGCTAATGTCATTAGATCCCCCATAATGCAATCTCCCCGCCATGATCTCCTCGGCATTATCGATAGGGTTTAACCTTTCCTCCCCCCGGCCCCCCGGGGGAGGGGATATCTGCGGCGCTCTATTTTGTCACGAGATCGCAGCGGGAAGAGAAAGTCCCACACGACCCGCAAGTTCAAGAATTCAATAATATTTATCAATATTACTTACACAGCTTGTGTGACGGCGTGACAACAAACACGCGGCGGATGGCGGGGGGGGGGGGTGGGCGGGGAGAGAACACGGATCCCACATGTGTGAGCTGAAGAGATGTTTTATCATCGGGATCAGAAACGGGGGGGAGGGGGTAACATCTGGATCATTGATAGTTCTGGTGGGAATTTCAGGTTTTTTGCTGTTCCATATTGCCATTTCAGGAGCAGATAGGCAGAGGGTCCCTCTTGTGGTCATCTATAGCACAGCGTTAAACATTTATTTTATCGCAGGGAAACAAATGTGTACAGCGGGACCTCGGGTGACATAATCCGTTCCAGGAGAATGCTTGTAATCCAAAGCACTTGCATATCAAAGCGAGTTTCCCCATAGAAGTCAATGGAAACGAAGATAATTCGTTCCGCATTGACTTCTATGGCATGCAATACCGCATGTGGCCAGAGGTGGGGGGGGCGCCCGGAGAGCCTCGGAAATACTCGGGGACAGCTCGGCTGACCTTGGAAACCCTCGGAAGGGCTCGGGAATGGAGTCCTCCTTTACATCAGATGTCCCCATCAGAGTCCTCCTCAGTGGTGGCCCGTCCATAGGGGGCACCCGGGCGCCACCCCCCCCCCCCCTCCTGTAGTCATAAAAAATAAAATAAAAAACGGGCCCTTTAAGGCTTTTAAAAATTTGTTTTGCAGCGCCGTGCAAATAACATACACTCATGCATTGCATTGCATGTTATTGTGGCCAGCCTATCCAGCCTATTCAGATAACCGGACATTGGGCACCGATTATCTGAATAAGGACAGCTGGTTGGCTGTGCAGAAGGGCCTATCAGAGCCAGCGGCCTTCTCAGCCAATCAGGTTCACTGATTCTGGTTATCAGTAACCTGATTGGCTGAAGCGTCATCGAGGGCGGCAGAAGACATCGAGGGACCCTGGAAGGAGGATGGCGAACCCCAGAAATGTAAGTGCCGGGTGGGGGGGCAATCTGACTGGCAGCATTTTACAGGGCACAGTGGGGACAATTGATGTGGGCACAGTGGGGACAATTGATGTGGGCACAGTGGGGACAATTGATGTGGGCACAGTGGGGGACAATTGATGTGGGCACAGTGGGGACAATTGATGTGGGCACAGTGGGGACAATTGATGTGGGCACAGTGGGGACAATTGATGTGGGCACAGTGGGGACAATTGATGTGGGCACAGTGGGGACAATTGATGTGGGCACAGTGGGGGACAATTGATGTGGGCACAGTGGGGACAATTGATGTGGGCACAGTGGGGACAATTGATGTGGGCACAGTGGGGACAATTGATGTGGGCACAGTGGGGACAATTGATGTGGGCACAGTGGGGACAATTGATGTGGGCACAGTGGCTGCGTTTGATGGCACAGTGGCTGCGTTTGGCATGGCACAGTGGTGACAATTGATGGGCACAGTGGTGACAATTGATGGGCATTGGGCACAGTGGTGACAATTGATGGCACAGTGGCGACAATTGATGGCATGGCACAGTGGCTGCCTTTGATGGGCACAGTGAGGCTGCAATTGTCTTTTTTTTTTCATTTGTTTGCGCCCCCCTAAAAATTTTGAGCACCAGCCGCCACTGGTCCTCCTTTACATCAGAGTCCTCCCTTACATCAGATGTCCCCATCAATCCATTTCATCGGCCAGAAAAAAATATTATTCTGACAAATGAAACGCGGCTGCTCGGAGCAGAGACAGCACAGCGTTGCGGTGTGAATGAGGCCTTAGCGGCGCCGCGGCGGGCGGTCCCCTCGTGCGATCTTGTAGCACGATCGCCCGTCTGGCAGAGCACAGCTGCAGCGGTGACCCCCCCTCCCCCCGGAGGAAGCCGTACACACGGAGGTCTCTGACCCCAGTGATGATACCACCGCTGATGAGGTCGAAGGTCACCTCCGGGGTCATTGTCTGACGCCCTATTAAAGCGCCCCCGGGGGAGCGCCGGGCGCGGAATTAAGTCCCAATGAACATATTCTAATCATCTTTTACATCCCTCATCTGGCGCGGGATCCATATTTATCAACATCACCTGAAATCACTTGACCTCCCGCGTTCAGCGACCGGCGAGGTTACAGGCCAAACGCATAAAAGTAATAAGAGCGGCGAGCGCGAGGGGGACGCCCGCCATCATTTATTCCCATCTGACAAGATACAAAAAAAAACACTTTATAGACTAAATTCTCCCTCCCCCGCTCCTCTCTACTCATCCCCCCAAATGTTCCCATTCAAGAGAAGATCCATCCAATCAGACGCCGGATTTATCATCTCATCCCCCCCCCAAATGTTTCCATTGAGGAAAAGATCCGTCCAATCAGACGCCAGATTTATCATCTCATCCCCCCAAATGTTCCCATTCAGGAAAAGATCCGTCCAATCAGAAGCCGGATTTATCATCTCATCCCCCCAAATCTTCCCATTCAGGAAAAGATCCGTCCAATCAGACGCCGGATTTATCATCCCATCCCCCAAATGTTTCCCGTCCAATCAGAAGCCGGATTTATCATCTCACCCCCCCCCAATGTTTACATTCAGGAAAAGATCCGTCCAATCAGAAGCCGGATTTATCATCTCATCCCCCCCAAATGTTTCTATTGATGAAATGATCCGTCCAATCAGACGCCGGATTTATCATCTCATCCCCCCCAAATCTTCCCATTCAGGAAAAGATCTGTCCAATAAGAAGCCGGATTTATCATCTCATCCCCCCAAATGATTCCCGTCCAATCAGAAGCCGGATTTATCATCTCATCCCCCCAAATGTTTCTATTGAGGAAAAGATCCGTCCAATCAGACGCCGGATTTATCATCCCATCCCCCAAATGTTTCCATTGAGGAAAAGATCCGTCCAATCAGACGCCAGATTTATCATCTCATCCCCCCAAATGTTTCCATTGAGGAAAAGATCCGTCCAATCAGACGCCGGATTTATCATCTCATCCCCCCAAATGTTCCCAATCAGGAAAAGATCCGTCCAATCAGACGCCGGATTTATCATCTCATCCCCCCCAAATGTTCCCAATCAGGAAAAGATCCGTCCAATCAGACGCCAGATTTATCATCTCATCCCCCAAATGTTCCCAATCAGGAAAAGATCCGTCCAATCAGACGCCGGATTTATCATCTCATCCCCCCCAAATGTTCCCATTGAGGAAAAGATCCGTCCAATTAGAAGCCGGAATTATCATCTCATCCCCCCAAATGTTTCCCGTCCAATCAGACGCCGGATTTATCATCTCATCCCCCCAAATGTTCCCATTCAGGAAAAGATTCAAGTCAGAGCCCCGCCCCCATTTCCTGCCTGAAAGACGGCCTCCCCAATCCTGACTGTCAGTGGCCCCAAGGCCCAGGACAAGGGGTGGGCAATGGGAACAGTTGCCTTGGGGCGCAGTGAAGCAAAGGGGCCAATAAATGGACGCAGGGTGGTACACCCATTCTACAGGCATGTATTAATAGTGGGGGGAGGGGGTGGGGGGCAATTCTGCATAACTCCTCCCACTGCTTGCATCAGGGCTGAGGGCTCTTGAGAGGAGTACTGAGGCCGGGGGTTGTGATGTTTTCAGGAAGCTCTGTACAGTACTGTGTCAGCCCCTCCCACCAGCCACGATGTGCCGGCATTGCATAGAGAAGCACATGGACTAAGTGATGACACCACCGGGTCTATAATGAGGTATGTCATGAAAATGGAAAGGTTTTATATAAAACTGTTGTTAGCGTGTTAATAAGGAGGGGGAGGGTTAGTGTTGGGGTACAGGGTGGGTTAGTGTTGTGGTTACAGGGTTGGTTAGTGTTGGGGTACAGGGAGGGTTAGTGTTGGGGTTACAGGGTTGGTTAGTGTTGGGGTACAGGGAGGGTTAGTATTGGGGTTACAGGGAGGGTTAGTGTTGGGGGTACAGGGAGGGTTAGTGTTGGGGGTACAGGGAGGGTTAGTGTTGGGGGTACAGGGAGGGTTAGTGTTGGGGGTACAGGGAGGGTTAGTGTTGGGGGTACTGGGAGGGTTAGTGTTGGGGGTACAGGGAGGGTTAGTGTTGGGGGTACAGGGAGAGTTAGTGTTGGGGTTACAGGGTTGGTTTGTGTTTGGGTACAGGGAGGGTTAGTGTTGGGGTACAGGGAGGGTTAGTGTTGGGGGTACAGGGAGGGTTAGTGTTGGAGGTACAGGGAGGGTTAGTGTTGGGGGTACAGGGAGGGTTAGTGTTGGGGGTACAGGGAGAGTTAGTGTTGGGGGTACAGGGTGGGTTTTTGTTTGGGTACAGGGAGGGTTAGTGTTGGGGGTACAGGGAGGGTTAGTGTTGGGGGTACAGGGAGGGTTAGTGTTGGGGGTACAGGGAGGGTTAGTGTTGGGGGTACATGGAGGTTAGTGTTGGGGGTACAGGGAGGGTTAGTGTTGGAGGTACAGGGAGGGTTAGTGTTGGGGGTACAGGGAGGGTTAGTGTTGGGGGTACAGGGAGAGTTAGTGTTGGGGGTACAGGGTGGGTTTTTGTTTGGGTACAGGGAGGGTTAGTGTTGGGGGTACAGGGAGGGTTAGTGTTGGGGGTACAGGGAGGGTTAGTGTTGGGGGTACAGGGAGGGTTAGTGTTGGGGGTACAGGGAGGGTTAGTGTTGGGGTTCATGGAGGTTAGTGTTGGGGGTACAGGGAGGGTTAGTGTTGGGGTACATGGAGGTTAGTGTTGGGGGTTCAGGGAGGGTTAGTGTTGGGGGAACAGGGAGGGTTAGTGTTGGGGGTACAGGGAGAGTTAGTGTTGAAGTACAGGGATGGTTAGTGTTGGGGGTACTGGGAGGGATATTGTTGGGGTACAGGGAGGGTTAGTGTTGGGGTTACAGGGAGAGATAGCATTGAAGTACAGGGATGGTTAGTGTTGGGGGTACTGGGAGGGATATTGTTGGGGTACAGGGAGGGTTAGTGTTGGGGGTACAGAATAGGTAGGTGTCGGGGGTACAGGGAGGGTTACTGTTGGGGGTACAGGGAGGGTTAGTGTTGGGGTACAGGGAAGATTAGTGTTGGGGTTACAGAATAGGTAAGTGTTGGGGGTACAGGGTGGGTTAGTGTTGGGTTACAGGGAGAGATAGCATTGAAGTACAGGGAGGGTTAGTGTTGGGTTTACAGAGAGGGTTAATGTTGAGAGTACTGGGAGGGATATTGTTGGGGTACAGGGAGGGTTAGTGTTACAGGGAGAGATAGCATTGAAGTACAGGGGTGGTTAGTGTTCGAAGTATGGAGAGGGATAGTGTAATGTGTTTTTCAACACCAGTCCACAAGGCGCCCCAATTCAGATTTTTTTTGTACGAACATCAAACGAAAATGGTACACATTAATTGAAAATCATTCGGTCTGTTTACCGTACGAGAAACATTTTGGAGTCTGTCTCTTTTTGGACGGAAATTCTGAATCAGCTGTCGAAAGTTGTGTCCTTGTGGCCTCTGATTGGCACCTTCCCGTCCGTCTCCCAAGGGGGGGGATTGATCGCCACCTTTCAGCCTGTCACCCATGGAGGGAGTTGCCGCCTCTCCATCCGTCTCCCGTGGGGGGGGGGGGTGGTGTTGGTTTGCCACCCCCCCAAATATTGAGTGCCAGCTGCCTACAGGAAAGGGTAGTGTGGTGGATACTCAGAAGGCTAGTGTTACGGGTACTGGGAGGGTTAGTGTTAGGGTTACAGAATAGATAAATGTTGGGGGTACGGGGAGGTTTAGTGTTAGGGTTACAGGGATATATATTATTAAAGTACAGGGATGGTTAGTGTTGGGGGTACTGGGATGGTTAATGTTGGGTTACAGGAAAGGTTAGTGTTGGGGGTACAGAAGAGGGATGATAAGGGGTAGTGTTAGGGTTACAGGGAGAGATAGTATTGAAGTACAGGGATGGTTAGTGTTGGGGATACTGGTAGGGTTAGTGTTGGGTTACAGGGAGGGTTAGTGTTGGGGGTACAGGGAGGGTTAGTGTTGGGGGTACAGGGAGAGTTAGTGTTGGGGTTACCGGGTTGGTTTGTGTTTGGGTACAGGGAGGGTTAGTGTTGGGGTACAGGGAGGGTTAGTGTTGGGGGTACAGGGAGGGTTAGTGTTGGGGTACATGGAGGTTAGTGTTGGGGGTACAGGGAGGGTTAGTGTTGGAGGTACAGGGAGGGTTAATGTTGGGGGTACAGGGAGGGTTAGTGTTGGGGTACAGGGAGGGTTAGTGTTGGGGGTACAGGGAGGGTTAGTGTTGGGGGTACAGGGAGAGTTAGTGTTGGGGTTACAGGGTTGGTTTGTGTTTGGGTACAGGGAGGGTTAGTGTTGGGGTACAGGGAGGGTTAGTGTTGGGGGTACAGGGAGGGTTAGTGTTGGGGTACATGGAGGTTAGTGTTGGGGGTACAGGGAGGGTTAGTGTTGGAGGTACAGGGAGGGTTAGTGTTGGGGGTACAGGGAGGGTTAGTGTTGGGGGTACAGGGAGGGTTAGTGTTGGGGGTACAGGGAGAGTTAGTGTTGGAGTTACAGGGTTGGTTTGTGTTTGGGTACAGGGAGGGTTAGTGTTGGAGGTACAGGGAGGGTTAGTGTTGGGGGTACAGGGAGGGTTAGTGTTGGGGTACATGGAGGTTAGTGTTGGGGGTACAGGGAGGGTTAGTGTTGGAGGTACAGGGAGGGTTAGTGTTGGGGGTACTGGGATGGTTAATGTTGGGTTACAGGAAAGGTTAGTGTTGGGGGTACAGAAGAGGGATGATAAGGGGTAGTGTTAGGGTTACAGGGAGAGATAGTATTGAAGTACAGGGATGGTTAGTGTTGGGGATACTGGTAGGGTTAGTGTTGGGTTACAGGGAGGGTTAGTGTTGGGGGTACAGGAGAGGGATGGTGTTAGGGTTACAGGGAGAGATAGTATTGAAGTACAGGGATGGTTAGTGTTGGGGATACTGGGAGGGTTAGTGTTGGGTTACAGGGAGGGTTAGAGTTGGGGGTACAGGAGAGGGATGGAGAGGGGTAGTGTTAGGGTTACAGGAAAGGTTAGTGTTGGGTGTACAGGAGAGGGATGGTGTTAGGGTTACAGGGAGAGATAGTATTGAAGTACAGGGAAGGTTAGTGTTGGGGGTACAGGGAGGGTTAGTGTTGGGTTACAGGAAAGGTAAGTGTTGGGGGTACAGGAGAGGGATGGAGAGGGGTAGTGTTAGGGTTACAGAGAGAGATAGTATTGACATACAGGGTTGGTTATTGTTGGGGGTACAGGGGGGGGGGGGGGGTTGGAATTATGAAGAGGGATGGTGTTAGGGTTACAGGGAAGGTTAGTTGTAGGGTTAAAGGTTAGTGTGAGGACATTCTTAGGCTAGGGTGAGTCTCTCTGTTCCAGGATTTCTGTGGACATTGCCAGTGTCCATCTATCAGCACAGAACGTGCCACTGACCTTTTCCCCCTTCCTCCAAATTATGGAATTTTCTATACCGTATGAAATAGGGAAAGGTCAGAAAAAGGGGATTCACTGATCATTATTTGTACAGAAACTCCTCATCAGTGTTGCTCACGAATATTCGTATTGCGAATATTCGGCTCGAATATGGCATATTCGAGTATTCGCGAATATTTCGAATTTCGCGGTCAATATTCGCTATTCCGAATATTCGGATTTTTTCAATTTTATTTTTAGAACAGATCACATCCTAGAGATCTCCATCGATGTCTAAAAGCATTGCTGGTATGATTAGATAGTGACCTTGGGCCGAGTAGCTGAAGCGATCATTTTATATTGCCGAAAAATCGCAATGCGATTCGTCGGCAATAGGAATATTGCGCGATTATTTTCTTCGCCCTTCTTCTGCATCAGAGCGATTTTTTCAATTTTATTTTTAAAACAGATCACATCCTAGTCATCTCCATCGATGTCTAAAAGCATTGCTGGTATGATTAGAGACCTTGGGCCGAGTAGCTGAAGCGATCATTTTATATTGCCGAATATTCGCAATGCGAATATTCGGCAATAGGAATATTGCGCGATTATTTTCTCCGCCCTTCTTTTGCATCAGAGCCAATCAGAGTGCTCCTACAGCATTTGTCGAAATTCCGCAATAAATATCGCATTCGCATTTTGCGAAATTTCGATAAAATATCACGAATATTCTGAGCCAATCAGAGTGCTCCTACAGCAATTGTCGAAATTCCGCAATAAATATCGCATTCGCATTTTGCGAAATTTCGATAAAATATCAAGAATATTCTGAGCCAATCAGAGTGCTCCTACCGAAATTTCGCAATTATGTTCGCATTCGCAATAGCGAAATTTCGCAATCATTTCATTTTGATAAAATATCACGAATATTCGAATTTAGCGAATATTTCTCGAATATTCGGCTATATATTCGTGATATATCGCGAAATCGAATATGGCGTATTCTGCTCAACACTACTCCTCATTGCTCTGGCCGGACATGTCCTCTCCTCTGCCTACATTCTTTGATGCCCCCCCATCCTCACCATGATATCTCAGAGGGCTTTGGGGACTTCCAGTGACAGTCCAAGGATTTAGAAGTTCATTGAGTACAGGCGGTGGTCTCAGCGGGGAACATCGAATACTATTAGATAAGCACCTGAAAGACCACAACATACAGGGATATACAATGTAATACTGACATATCGTCACACACATAGGAGGGACTTGATGGACTTTTCTCACCTACTATGTCATTTGAGAAAATATCTTCCATTTTAGACGTTGATGAAGATCACCACTAAATCGCAGAATTGTACCTTTTGGACACATTTCTGAATATTCTTTTGGTGGCCACATTATACGAATAGCTCATCGTACATTAAGTGGCGTAAGAAGCCAGTTAGGGAGTGCCTCTTAGTGACCGGAAAGCTTATCATTGACCTTAATCACATCAATGTTCCTTCCTCCGACTCCATCCACTATGGACAAACACTAAATTATCCTCAGGCCGTAAATCCCAATCTCTTTAATTTATACCCATTTAGTAAATCACGCTACAGATCAACCTGTTTCCTGGTACGTTTTTTGAGCTGCCGCCATTGGCCCGGGCCACTGTCCCCTCCGTCTACTAAATCCTTCTACGGCTTGTAAATAAATCTATAGCCTGTAGACCTTTGACCTTGACAATTATTGGCAAAGGAAGTTTACTGGTGGGCCATCTGTCAGGAAGCAATAATCTGTGTAATACACTGGTCTTCGATGAATATGGTCAATATTATTATCTGTCCGATACGTCCCGACATTAAATAAGTCCGTACATTTTATATAATTCATAGGATGTCTCTACAGAGGTCCGCCATCTCTGTCAGGGGACCCTCTTCAGTAAGATCCTTCACCGACACCCCGTGGCGCGGTTCTTTGTATGTCCGGGATATATAAGTACATAGTCGCTATGAGATCTCGTAAAAAATCAATCTTGTTCTTCATCAAGGCTATGGATCCTAATGATGACTCAACCGCAAATCCCAATAAAGCTATTAGACTATTAGAGACAATATGTAGCAAAAAGTTTATTTATTGCCCCTCTCATCATGGGAGTGATATATTTCTGGTAATGAGGGATAAAGGACATGATTTGTTCATCTGCATTAATTAAAGACTAACAGACATTTGTATGCAGGAGGAGTAGCAGAGCAATATTCACTCATATGCAATGGACTGATCTCCTAGATCAGTGGTCTCCAAACTGCGGCCGGGGGCCAGATGTGGCCCTTTGCTTGATTTCATCTGGCCCTTGGGGGGCTTTTTTATTCATTGGCACCAATGAAGGGCAGCATTTCTCCCAATGATGGGGCAGAATTCCTCCCAATGATGGGGCAGAATTCCTCCCAATGATGGGGCAGAATTCCTCCCAATGATGGGGCAGACTTTCTCCCAATGACACCAATGATGGGGTCTAATGACACCAATGATGGGGTCCAATGATGGGGGATTTTGTACTTCTGATGGCCACAGTCCGGACCCCTTAATGTCTGAAGGACAGTAGTCCGGCCCTTTGTTTAGAAAGTTTGGAGACCCCTGTCCTATATGTGTACACTCCGGGGGGGGGCACTATTAGGTACACCTTGCTAGTACAGAATTAAACCTCCAGTTACGAGCTTAATCCATTCCAGGAGAATGCTTGTAATCCAAAGCACTCGCATATCAAAGCGAGTTTCCCCATTGAAGTCAGTGGAAACAAACAGAGACCCGCCGCAAGCGGACATTGACGACTACATATCGTCTTCACTAATGCCATCTCTTCCCCCAGAAGCCCTGGAGGACATGGATGCCCCGATCACGCTGGAGGAACTCCAGATTGCTTTGGGATCCGTGAAACCGAATAAGGCCCCGGGTCCGGACGGCTTTACCGTCCAGTACTACAAAACCCTTCTCCCGACCCTAGGCCCGCGTATGGTCTCCTTCTTTAACGCTATAGGCGGGGGTTCGCAGTTTCCCAGGGACACCCTAAAGGCTCATATCACGCTAATCCACAAGGAGGGCAAGGACTCGAGCTCCTGCGGGAGCTATAGACCCATCTCCCTTTTAAACACTGATTTGAAACTATTTACCAAAATCCTGTCCACCCGCTTGGCGCACCATCTCCAGTCCCTGTCTCATCTTGATCAGGTGGGTTTTATCCCTACAAGAGAGGCCAGGGACAACACCATTAAGGTCCTTAACCTGGTCCACCTAGCAAACACAAACCACGTCCCCTCCGTCTTTGTCAGCACCGATGCCGAAAAGGCATTTGACAGGGTCAACTGGAAATTCTTGTTCTCTGTCCTCCGACACATTGGGTTGGGGGGGAAGGATGCTGACCTGGATAGGTGGGATATACTCCAATCCGACGGCCCAAGTGAAGGTGAACGGAATCCTTTCGGACCCGTTCCCTATCATGAACGGCACGAGACAGGGTTGCCCGCTGTCCCCTCTCCTGTTCGCCCTCTCTTTAGAACCTTTCTTGTGTAGAATTAGACTGAACCCCGACATCCAGGGCCTTGCTGCAGGGACCTTGCAATGCAAGGTCTCTGCTTATGCAGACGATCTCCTTTTTTCCCTGACGAACCCAACAATCTCTCTCCCGAATCTATTGAAGGAATTCCACACATATGGAGCCATATCGAACCTTAAAATTAACTATTCCAAGTCAGAGGCGATGGGGGTGGCTATCTCCCCGCAGCGCATCTCAGCTATACAGGCAAGTTTCTCCTTTCAGTGGTCTGACACAGCCCTTAAGTATTTAGGTATGTTAATTCCAGCTGACTTGTCAAAGGCATTCGCTCTAAACTTCCCCCGACTGTTGGTGAGGGCCCGCTCCCTGCTGGATAAATGGCATAAAGGACTACATTCTTGGTTCGGCAGATGTAACCTCATAAAAATGTGCATTCTCCCCAAATTTCTTTACCTGTTCCAAGCCCTCCCCATCCAGATTCCTGCTTCTTTTCTTAAACAAGTACAAGGCCTTTTCACACGCTTTATCTGGGCTCAGAAAAAGCCCAGAGTAAATAAAACCCAAATGTCTCTACCTAAACAGAGCGGAGGCCTAGCCGTCCCCGACATTAGAAGGTACCAACAAGCTGCCCACTTATGCAGAATAGTAGACTGGGGGCGCAACGCGTCACATAAACTTTGGACTCAACTGGAACAATCCCAGACCATGTTCCCTTTAAAAAGCGCTCTATGGTGCTTCGGCGGTCTACTCCCAGGGCTGAAATCCCACCCACTAATAGGTACCACGCTGAGGATTGGCTCCCGCGTGGTCATGAGGGCGCTCCTGACGTCCGCGTCCTCACCACTTTTCCCGATTCTTGGGTCTCCACCCGGCGGAGTACTCGGATCTGAGGGAGAAGGGTTGCGACCGGGCGTCTAGATTTGTGACATCGGGACGCTGGGCTTCGTTGACTGAATTGACGGACACTACGGGCGAATACAATCTCCCCTTCTGGAACGCGGTGCGGCTGCACCACTTCCTTCACTCTATCCCTGACCCGCAGAAGTTCTCACGTCCTCTGACGACGTTCGAGGAATTCTGCTCGGGGACCGGACCGGTATCGCAGACCCTCTCACAAATGTATTCGCTCCTAAACTCACCCCCCACACAACCCAGCTTGCGCTGCCTGGAGAGATGGGAAACAGACCTTAACCGGACTTTCTCGATAGTGCAGAGGCAACGCATCATCACCTTAGCTATTAAGTCCTCCTCCTGCACCAGACTTCAGGAAACCAACTTCAAACTCTTTTCCAGATGGTACCTCACGCCCACCAGGTTGCACAGGTGTTTCCCCTCTACGTCGGACCGCTGTTGGCGGTGCTTGGTGGAGGCGGGCTCACTGCTACACATTTTTTGGTCATGCCCAAGACTGACGAACTTCTGGACAGAGGTTCGCCGTATTACACAGACATTCACGGAGTATGTGATCCCGGACGACGCATCGTTTTTTCTGCTGCACCTGTCAACGATTTCGGTCAAGTCCTACAAAAAATCGTTAGTATGCCACCTTGTGAATGCCGCCAAGGCGTGCATTCCCCTCTGCTGGAAGCAGCAGTGCCCGCCGTCGGTTGGGTGCTGGCTGCGGAAGGTGGAGGAAACAAAACAGATGGAGGATTTGATCCTCACTGCGCAACATAAACGTGAGGCCTTTACTGAAGTATGGGGTATCTGGAACGTTTTTATTTTCTCGGACGAGGGTGCATCCCTACGAGGGTCTTGATGTCACGTTGGTCGGAAGCGGTGCCGTCTACTTCCAACCCTGTCTGTATCCCCCATTCCACCCCCCCCCCTTTTCTCTTTTTTCCTTCTTCCTCCCCCTTTTCCCTCCTCTTCTCTCTGCTACACCTGATCTCACTTCTACTTCTATTTTAAGATAAAATTAAGCACGGGGAGGTTCCGGCTCTTTGATGCCATCCATGGTGGTATAGATTGCAACATAAATGTCGTTATAACTGATCTTTAAGTATATCTAAATACAATGTCATCTTACAATGCTAGCGGAAATGTGTACATAACCCTTTTGTACCTCTCTTCTAAGGACATGTATGTCTTTGTTGTAATGTTGGAATTTCTCCATGCGTGCTTTCTCAATAAAATATATATTTGCAAAAAAAAAGAAGTCAGTGGAAACAAAAATAATTTGTTCCGCATTGACTTCAATGGCATGTAATAACTGCATGTGGCCAGAGGCGCAGGGGGTGCCGGAGAGCCTCAGAAACGTCCGGAAAGGCCTGGGGACAGCTGACCTCGGCAAACCTTGGAAAGGCTCAGGAATCTAGTATTTCCGAGGCTTTCTGCATAGATCCCTGATTTTGAGGGACTGTCCCTGATTTGGAGCAATGTCCCTCTGTCCCTCATTCCCCCTCATTTGTCCCTCATGTTGGTCTGATCTCTATAGTTGTATATAAAATGCACTTTTTATCTATCAAAAAGTGTTTTCCAGTGCTAAACCTTTCATCTGATTTCTAAATTGCTGCATTTGTAAATTCCAAAAGCCAATATAAAGGAATAGTAGTGGTAAAAATAAGAACTTTTTTGGGACCATTGTCATTTTTACAGCGATCAGTGCTATAAAAATGCACTGATAACTGTATAAATTACACTGGCAGTGAAGGGGTTTACCACTAGGGGTGCTGAAGGGGTTAGGTGTGTCCTAGGGAGTGATTCTAACTGTTAGGGGGAGGATCTACCCGTGACACGTCAGAGATCACTGTTCCCGATCACAGGGAACAGTAGATCCCTGACATGTCACTAGGCAGAACAGGGGAATGCCTTGTTTACAGTGGCATCCCCCTGTTCTGCCTTTGCCAACAGCAATCGCGGGCCACCCGGGAATATTGAGTTCCCGGGACCCGCAGGCGCACTCATGAGGCACGCGGCGCTGGGCAGCAAATTTAAAGGAACATACACAATGCCACCACCATGTTTCACGGTGGGGATGGTGTTCTTTGGGTGATGTGATGTGTTGGGTTTGCGCCAGACATAGCGTTTTCTTTGATGGCCAAAAAGTTAAGTTTTAGTCTCATCAGACCAGAGCACCGTCCTCCACACATTTTGGGAGTCTCCCACATGCCTTTTCACAAACTCAAAACACGCCATTGTGTTTTTTGCTGAAAGAAATGTCTTTCTTCTGGCCACTCTGCCATAAAGCCCAACTCTATGGAGCGTACGGCTTATTGTGGTCCTATGTACAGATACTCCAGTCTCTGCTGTGGAACTCTGCAGCTCCTCCAGGGTTACCTTAGGTCTCTGTGCTCCTCTCTGATTAATGCCCTCCTTGCCCGGTATGTGAGTTTTGGTGTGCGGCCGTCTCTTGGCAGGTTTGCTGTTGTGCCATGTTCTTTCCATTTGGTTATGATAGATTTGATGGGGCTCCTAGGGATCATCAAAGATTTGGATATTTTTTTATATGCTAACCCTGACTTGTACTTCTCAACAACATTGTCCCTGTAAGGAAAGGACAGAGACGCCGTTGGCACGTACACGCGCGCATGCGCGCATACCTGGAGCGCAGAAGACTTTGTTGACCAATGGCGCACATTTGCACACATATGCGCACACGCAGAGAATACACCAGCTGCTACGGCGCGCTCCCGCGCATGCGCGGGCGCAGCGCACGGCGCGCACATGCAGGGGGCGTTCCTGATCTGTCCTACCCTATTTAATAAGCGCTCTGAGGACCAGGCGGTGCTGACCGGTCTTCAGCAGTTCCTGAGTTCCTGACGCCCCTATCCTTCACCGAGACTTCTGTTAACGACCCGGCTTGTGACCTTTGACCTCGCTTCTGCTCAACCCTTGTGTACTCCGCTGCCTGCCTGCTAATGACCCAGCTTGTGACCTTGACCTTGCCTCTGCTAAACCCCTGTACTCCGCTGCCTGCCTGATACCGACCCGGCCATCCTTGACCTCCGCATTCCTAAGGCTCCTGCTACGTGTCACCTTGACTTGCTAGGGGTTGGAGTTCCCCTTTATCCAGGCTCTTCGCTCTACACCACCTAGCCCAGTGCCTGCTGCTCAACTAGAGTCTTCTGCCTTTCCTGCACCTGACGGCTCTTCAAGCAAATATTCCAAGGCACTCGTGTTCCTCCTACCTGAACGCCATCTGTTCTCACCTTCAGAGGGGTTCTGGGTTGGAGATACAAGGGAGGCCGACCTCTTCACATCAGGCTCCTACCAGGTACGTGACAGTCCCTTCCTTGTTTGGAGAGTTCCTTGGTCTTCATGGCAGTGTTTGGTTAGTGGTACCTCTTGCTTTTATGTTTTGCGGCCTCTGGGGCCTTTCAAAAAGGTGTGTCTATGTAACGACACCCCGAGTATGAAAGGGGTTAAAGTCGTTTAGGACATTCTATTCTCGAACACAAAGGCAGCTACCGGACACTCCAACCAGCCGAACAAGAAACCCATACGAATGATTCTCCCCCCCAAATACAAGACGAGGCTCTGTGTTGAGGGTCAAGTAGGAATCAGCTTTTATTGAAAGGAATACAAGTCTTATATACAGTAAAAGAGGAGGTGCACACCTCCTGCTCATATTACTCTGAAAATACGCCTGTGACCAGAAACCTAATTAACATGAGCTAATTAACTAATCCCTTTAAGCAGCCTGGTCATTGTTGTGATAAATCAGGATTTCACTACAGGTCAGACTTGTTGGCACCGAGCTCCACACAGTAGATTATACATTATCATAAGTATAAACACAGGACATATTCTCCCAATAGCAGGAGCTCCAGTAGGAGTCGGCCCGTTGCCTACATTGTACAGAGGCCAATGTGATCAGCTCTTTCAATTAACATGTTGAGTTCAGAATCAAACAAACCAAGAATAGTCTTTACATAAATCCTGGGAGATATTGTGGATAAATATTAATGTCCCATTTTAAGTGATCCAAGACATATTTTTTCAGTCACCCTGTGCCAGGATAGCACAGGGTGACTTAGACATAAGGGGTGGATGGGGAGCTGAAATAAGGGTATCCCATACTTTTCAAGGGATTCTCGGTTCCATGGACCCTCCCGTCACAGTGTGTATATGTAATGACAGATCATGTGACACTGAGATTGCACACAGGTGGACATCATTTCACTAATTGTGACATACACACATGCCAATTATCAGTTTTTTATTTCTGAAAAATAGTTTTATGTATTTATTTTTCTAACTTTACTTCACCAACTTAGACTATTGTGTTCTGATCCATCACATATAATTCAGATAAAAAAAAAAAACATTGAACTAAAGGCTGTAATGTAACAAAATAGTTAAAAAGCCAAGGGGGGTTAATACTTTTGCAAGGTACTGTACATGTGTTACCATTGATCCCTATTTTTTCCAGAACTGAAGATTCAGCAAATGGGAATTTATTTCAACACAATGCACCTAAACCATACAGATGTGAATGGACACCCACACAGTTAGAGGCGGCATTACCTGCTTTTGTACTGTGTCTAGTGAGATGGCAGACTCACCAAAGATGGTGCTTAGGAATGTAGACATCTTCCACCCCAAAACCTGCCCTTGTGGATGAAAAAGTGTTCATAGTTATGGACTATGGGTGCCATTTTAGTAAGTTTCTGTGTTTTGATAGACTGGGGATCTGAGCCCTGCCCATTATCGCCCACATGGTGGGACCCCACTTATGGTGACCACACAGGGTGGTCTCTTCAGAAATCGAACATTGAGACTTCAACCCCCAGCTCCTCCACCTTTTCCTCAAACCTGCCTTCAACTCTTAACACATATAGTCTGATAAACATAATCAACCCCTAGTATCCATGGTGGAACAGCCAGTTGTCCTATGTCTGATCTAAGGATTACTTTGCAGGTCGTAAAACAGCCAAGAGATAAGAAGTTGGACAAGCTGTGCTATGCTGTTGGACCCCAATCCCTCATGGTATCTCCACTCTCTATGACCTGGATTTATGAGAACCTTCACAGACACAGACATGGCAAGCAGTCTATGGTGGAATGGCAAGCTATCCTATGTTAGATCTAAAGATAATGCCGTAGGTCGCATAACAGCCAAGAAATATGATGTTGGACAAGCTGCGACTTGCCTTTGGACCTCAATGCCTTATGGTGCCCCAATTCTCTATTACCTGGAAAAATGGGACCTTTCAAAGACATAGTGAATGATCCATGGTGGAACGGGCAGTTGTCCCATGTTAGATCTAAGGATTACTTTGCAGGTCGTAAAACAGCCAAGAAATAAGGAGTTGGACAAGCTGTGCTATGCCGTTGGAACCCACTCCTTCATTGTATCCCCATGACCTGGATAAATGAGAACCTTCACAGACATGGCAAACAGTCCATGGTGTCCTATGTTAGATCTAAAGATTACTTTGCAGGTCATAAAAAAGACAAGAAATAAGAAGTTGGACAAGCTGTGCTATGCTGTTGGAGCCCAATACCTCATGGTGTCTCCACTGTCCATGACCCGCATAAATGAGAACCTTCACAGAAACAGACATAGCGAACAATCCATGGTGGAATGGCAAGCTACCCTTTGTTAGATCTAAAGATAATGCTGTAAGTCGCTTAACAGCCAAGAAATATGACTTGGACAAGATGTGACTTGCCTTTGGACCCCAATCCCTTATGGTACCCCCATTCTCTATTACCTGGATAAATGGGAACCTTCAAAGACATAGTGAATGATCCATTATGGTATGGCCAGTTGTGCTATGTTAGACCTAAGGATTACTTTGCAGGTCGTAAAACAGCCAAGAAATAAGGAGTTGGACAAGCTGTGCTATGCCGTTGGACCCCAATCCCTCATGGTGTCGCCACTCTCCATAACCTGGATAAATGAGAATCTTCACAGACATGGCAAACAGTCCATTGTGGAATGGCAAGCTGTCCTATGTTAGATCTAAGGATAACGCTGTAGGTCGCATAACAGCCAAGAAATATGATGTTGGACAAGCTGTGACTTGCCTTTGGACCCCAATCCCTTATGGTGCCCCCATTCTCTATTACCTGGAAAAATGGGACCCTTCAAAGACATAGTGAATGATCCATGGTGGAACGGGCAGTTGTCCCATGTTAGGTCTAAGGATTACTTTGCAGGTCGTAAAACAGCCAAGAAATAAGGAGTTGGACAAGCTGTGCTCTGCTGTTGGACCCCGATCCCTCATGGTGTCTCCGCTCTCCATGACCTGGATAAATGAGAATCTTCACAGACATGGCAAACAGTCCATGGTGGAATGGCAAGCTGTCCTATGTTAGATATAAGAATAACGCTGTAGGTCGCATAACAGCCAAGAAATATGACGTTGGACAAGCTGTGACTTGCCTTTGGGCCCCAATCCCTTATGGTGACCCAATTCTCTATTACCTTGAAAAATTGGAACCTTCAAAGACCTAGTGAATGATCCATGGCGGAACAGCCAGTTGTCCTATGTTAGATCTAAGGATTACTTTGCAGGTCGTAAAACAGCCAAAAAATAAGGAGTTGAACAAGCCGTGCTATGCCGTTGGACCCCGAATCCCTCATGGTGTCTCCACTCTCAATGACCTGGATTAATGAGAACCTTCACAGACATGGCAATCAGTCTATTAGTCCATCCAATAGATACCCCATGGATGGTGTTCCCACTTTAAGCTAACAACGCTCCAAGCTGAACAACAAAGAAGGAGACAGATAAGAAGAATTACAGAGATGCATTTCTAGTTTCTAAGGCCCCGTACACACGTCCGAGGAACTCGACGAGCAAAACTCATCGTTTTGCTCGTCCAGTTCTGTGTGTAGCCGCCGAGGATCTCGGCGAGCCAACTTTCCTCATTGAACAACGAGGAAATAGAGAACATGTTCTCTATTTGGCTCGACGAGGAATTTGTCGACTTCCTCCGCCGAAAGTGTACACACGCCGGGTTTCTCGGCAGAATTCAGCTCCGATCAAGTTTCTGGCTGAATTCTGCCGAGAAACTCGGTCGTGTGTACGGGGCCTCACACTTTTCTACAAACAAGCAGCAAAGCACCACCAAAGCCTGAGTAAGAACCGGTTCTCTTCTGAAGGGAAGGAATAGAAAGCCACCAAAATTAAAAGCAAATATACATTGGGGGAAATGTAATACTGATTAAGTAATATTTCTGGATAATTTCATTTTACACATTTGAATATCCAGCTTATTGATCACGTACGAGAGCAACACGGGAGCGGACTTGAGCGCCGGCCTAGGTCGGAAGGAGTTAAAATATTGTTTCATTTAATGTGCTCCACAGAGAGGTCTCAGGCAATGGTCTGGATGGAAGCGGAGTTTCCTGTTGGTTATTTACATTTCCAGAGAAAGTGTTCGGCTACTTTAATGAGACAGATCTTGCAATCAATGTCCATTGACTTCTAAACTATCTTAAGTTGAATATTCCGAGTCAGCACTTTCCGGGCTCTTTAAGATGCTTAAGACCCACTGAAGACAGCAAGTGCTTATACATCACGCTAACTAAATCCGGAGCTCTTTCTCTCTCACCCCCCCCTCTCTCTCTCCCTAGTAGCTCAGCTTGCTTTATCGTGAAATGGATAAAAAAATATATATATTTTACAGCCAGCAAACTATCTGCACTTCTTGAAACTCCCCTAAGCAGATTAAGGCGTTCTTTAAATTATGAGCGGCGTAAGAGAGATTAGCACCAGAACAGGAGGAGACAAATTCATCTTTGGGGATCTGGACGGATAGAGCGAATTAAAGGCTTCTCTATGGGATTTGCTCAGTGTAGTGTGAAATGACTGCTGCTGGAATATTACTATTAATATGACTAAAAAAAATATTCCTAGTGAGTCACTGAAAATATTCTCAGTAGCTGATGTCTAGAAAAGTCAAGTGAGCTGTCCAAAGAGATTAAAACAAATAAAGAAAAATTGGTTGCAATACCACCAACAGCCACCAGGTGGTCCAAAATACTTTTGTTTAATGCATGGAGTGGGTTGTACACTATTCTAGGGTAGAAGTGTGTCCATCCCTCAATTATCCCAATTAACCAATTATATCCCAGCAGCATAAACACTTCTGACCTAAAATAGTGTGCAAACTACTTTTGGCACCAAGTGGCTATTTGTTGGTTATTGTGCAACTTCCCGTTATTTCCCTTTTCTGCTTCCTACTTACACAATCTATTGTTTGCCTTTATATTCACAAGGCTGTCCTAAAGTCTACTGCAGCCCTTCTGGTCAGTGGGAAGAATGTTCCTTACATTGGTGATCAGTGGGAAGAATGTCCCTTACATTGGTGATCAGTGAGAAGAATGTCCCTTACATTGGTGATCAGTAGGAAGAATGTCCCTTACATTGGTGATCAGTGAGAAGAATGTTCCTTACATTGGTGATCAGTGAGAAGAATGCTCCTTACATTGGTGATCAGTGGGAAGAATGTCCCTTACATTGGTGATCAGTGGGAAGAATGTCCCTTACATTGGTGATCAGTGGGAAGAATGTTCCTTACATTGGTGATCAGTGAGAAGAATGTTCCTTACATTGGTGATCAGTGAGAAGAATGTTCCTTACATTGGTGATCAGTGGGAAGAATGTCCCTTACATTGGTGACCAGTGGGAAGAATGTCCCTTACATTGGTGATCAGTGAGAAGAATGTCCCTTACATTGGTGATCAGTAGGAAGAATGTCCCTTACATTGGTGATCAGTGAGAAGAATGTTCCTTACATTGGTGATCAGTGAGAAGAATGCTCCTTACATTGGTGATCAGTGAGAAGAATGTCCCTTACATTGGTGATCAGTGAGAAGAATGCTCCTTACATTGGTGATCAGTGGGAAGAATGTCCCTTACATTGGTGATCAGTGAGAAGAATGTCCCTTACATTGGTGATCAGTAGGAAGAATGTCCCTTACATTGGTGATCAGTGAGAAGAATGTTCCTTACATTGGTGATCAGTAGGAAGAATGTCCCTTACATTGGTGATCAGTGAGAAGAATGTTCCTGTCATGGTCTTACCTCTCTCCTGTCTCCTTCGTTTGACATGTGCTGGCGGCCATCTTGGTTTCTGGGACTCTTGTAGCCTCCCACCCTGCGGCTCCTCCTTCCCACTGGGAGGAGCTGGATGCCTGGCTCACATATATAGGAGCTCTGTGGCTTCAGTTCCTTGCTTGGTCCTCCTGTGTTCACATGCTTCTAAGACTGCTGCTGCTTCTGGTTCCGATCCTGGCTTCGTCTGACTTCTCTGCTGGTTCCTGATCCTGGCTTCGTCTGACTACCCTGCTGGTTCCTGATCCTGGCTTTGTCCGACTACCCTTCTGGTTCCTGACCTCTGGCTTCGCAAGACTCTGTTTAACCATCCGTTTGGACTTTTGCTTTACAGCTTGATTTTCAATAAAGCCTTCTTATTTTCACTTATCTCTTGTTGTACGTCTGGTTCATGGTTCCGTGACAGTTCCTTACATTGGTGATCAGTAGGAAGAATGTCCCTTAAATTGGTGATCAGTGAGAAGAATGTTCCTTACATTGGTGATCAGTGAGAAGAATGCTCCTTACATTGGTGATCAGTGAGAAGAATGTCCCTTACATTGGTGATCAGTGAGAAGAATGCTCCTTACATTGGTGATCAGTGAGAAGAATGTCCCTTACATTGGTGATCAGTGAGAAGAATGCTCCTTACATTGGTGATCAGTGAGAAGAATGTTCCTTACATTGGTGATCAGTGAGAAGAATGTTCCTTTACATTGGTGATCAGTGAGAAGAATGTCCCTTACATTGGTGATCAGTGAGAAGAATGCTCCTTACATTGGTGATCAGTGAGAAGAATGTTCCTTACATTGGTGATCAGTGAGAAGAATGCTCCTTACATTGGTGATCAGTGAGAAGAATGTTCCTTACATTGGTGATCAGTGAGAAGAATGTTCCTTTACATTGGTGATCAGTGAGAAGAATGTCCCTTACATTGGTGATCAGTGAGAAGAATGCTCCTTACATTGGTGATCAGTGGGAAGAATGTTCCTTACATTGGTGATCAGTGAGAAGAATGTTCCTTACATTGGTGATCAGTGGGAAGAATGTTCCTTACATTGGTGATCAGTGGGAAGAATGTCCCTTACATTGGTGATCAGTGGGAAGAATGCTCCTTACATTGGTGATCAGTGAGAAGAATGTTCCTTACATTGGTGATCAGTGAGAAGAATGTCCCTTACATTGGTGATCAGTGAGAAGAATGTTCCTTATATTGGTGATCAGTGGGAAGAATGTTCCTTACATTGGTGATCAGTGAGAAGAATGTCCCTTACATTGGTGATCAGTAGGAATGTTACAACCAAAAACGTAAATGTATTTTATTGGGTTATGTGATAGACCAACAGAAAGTGGCACATAATTGTGAAGTGGAAGAAAAATGATACAAATAAATATGTGAAAAGTGTGTGTGAGGGGGGGGTGGGGTACATTTGTATGGCGCCCCCCGGAGTCAATACTTTGTAGAACCCCCCTTTCTCTACAAGTCTTTTTGGGGGTGTCTCTACCAGCTTTGCACATCTAGAGAGGGACATTTCTGCCCATTCTTCTTTGTAAAATATCTCAAGTTCTGTCAGATTGGATGGAGAGCGTCTGTGATCAGCAATTTTCAAGTCTTTCCACAGATTCTCAATGTGATTTAGGTCTGGACTGTGACTGGGCCATTCTAACACATGAATATGCTTTGATCTAAACCATTCCATTGTAGCTCTGGCTGTACTTTAGGGTCGTTGTCCTGCTGGAAGGTGAACCTCCGCCCCAGTCTCAAGTCTTTTGAAGACTCTTAGGCCTTGTACACACGATCAGTCCAAACTGATGAAAACGGACTGAAGGCTGAAGTCTGATGGACTGATGGTCTGATGTGCCTACACACCATCAGTTCAAAATCCGATCGAGTCCAACGCAGTGACGTAAAACACAACGACACAACAACGTGCTAAAAAAAACGAAGTTCAATGCTTCCAAGCATGCGTCGACTTGATTCTGAGCATGCGCGGGTTTTGAACCAATGCTTTTGCGTACTAACCATCGGTTTTGACTGATCAGTCCATCAGTCCGATTTTAAAGCAAGTTTTAAAACTTTGGTCTGAAGGACAAAAGTCTGATGGGCCATACACACGGTAGGTTTGGACTGATGAAACTGAACTTCAGTCCATTTTCATCAGTTTGGACTGATCGTGTGTACAGGGCCTAACAGGTTTTCTTCTAAAATTGTCCTGTATTTCTCTCCATCCATCTTCCTATCAACTCTGACCAGCTTCCCTGTCCCTGCTGAAAGAAAAGCATCCCCACCACATGATGCTGCCACCACCATGTTTCACGGTGGGGATGGTGTGTTCGGGGTGATGTGCAGTGTTAGTTTTCCCCCCACACATAGCATTTTGCTTTTAGGCCAAAAAGTAAAATTTTGGTGTCATGTGACCAGAGCCCCTTCTTCCACATGTTTGCTGTCCCCTCCCCCACATGGCTTCTCACAAACTGCAAACAGGACTTCTTATGTCTTTCTCTCACCAATGTCTTTCTTCTTGTCACTCTTCCATAAAGGGCAGATTTGTGGAGAGACCACTAATAGTTGTCCTGTGGACAGATTCTCCCCCCTGAGCTGTGGATCTCTGCAGCTCCTCCAGAGTTACCATTGACCTCTTGGCTGCTCCTCTGGTGAATGCACTCCTTGCCCGGCCCGGTCAGTTTAGGTGGACGGCCATGTCTTGGTAGGTTTGCAGTTGTGCCATACTCTTTCCATTTCCCGATGATGGATTGAACAGAAGCTTAGTGAGATCTTCAAAGCTTGGGAGATTTTTTATAACCCAACCCTGCTTTATACTTCTCCACAACTTTATCCCTGACCTGTCTGGTGTGTTCCTTGGCCTTCATAATGCTGTTTGTTCACTAAGGTTCTCTACCAAACCTCTGAGGGCTTCACAGAACAGCTGTATTTATACTGAGATTAAATGACACACAGGTGGACTCTACAAATTAGGTGACTTCTGAAGGCAATTGGTTCCACTAGATTTTAGTTAGGGGTATCAGAGTAAAGGGGCTGAATACAAATGCGCCCCCACACACACTTTTCACATATTTATTTGTAAAAAAATGTTGAAAATCATTTATCATTTTCCTTCCACTTCACAATTATGTGACACTCTGTGTTGGTCTATCACATAAAATCCCAATAAAATACATTTACGTTTTTGATTGTAACACGAGAAGATCTAGAAAATTTCAAGGGGTATGAATACTTTTTCAATGCACTGTATATCCTGTGTAGGAATTTATAGTGAATAAGGTGATCCCTTGTTAACACAAGCCTAGTGAAGGGGGCATCCCACATATCATCCCAATTGTCACCATCCATTCCGACATAAACATATGTTACACCTGTTTGTATATAGTGGATAATGCCTTGGACAGTGTTTTGTCTCATAACAAGGCCTCCGGATCCTCAACCTGCATAGAGACTAAATGACGGAGGATCCCAATTGGGCAGGAAACGGATGTCAGACCTGCAGGTAATGAAATAGTAGCTGTTTTTTTGGGACTTGAGACCCAAAACTTTGTCCAAATCACAGGATCTGGATAGATGTAAAAATGGGGCTACTGAGGATTCCTCCACAATGGCATATGGGGGGGGGGGGGGATATAATATGATCAGTCCTGATGTCTGCCCCTTTTTTTTTTCGCTCTATAAACAAAATAAATACCCAAAAATGTTTTTTGGGGGGGGGGGGGGGATTTTACAATTTTGCAAACAAATAAAGTTTCTAATGTTTCTCCTCTTCTCCGTTCATCATCTAAATGCTATGCCTCTCTGTAACGGTCAGGGGTTAACACTGTTTACGATCTTCCATTCCACCAACCCAAGACAGCTTATCCGACACTCCACAATCCAGCAGACACGACCCATTCCATTCCCCAGAAGGACAAGACACACAGCTCTGTTTCTGGTTCCAAAAACAAATGAATACTTTAATGGTAACTCAGCCTTGTTATATACAGTTGAAACAAAGAGTGGACAATGACTCAACTCCACCCACCACTTTACACATTCTTTTAGATAATAACATTCAGGTGAGTAAATTACTACTCATTACCCAGACGGTCTGGCTCTGCGACAAGTTATCCTCACCTGTTACACAAAACACATTCCCTTACTAAACATAATTGACATGCTAATTCCCTACCCCTGAAAGGTCAGACTTTCTGGCACCGAATCTAGAGGAGTTAATTACTACAGCTGACAAGTCACATTCCACATCTATTATCAATAGTATCTTCACACAAAACAGTGTCATTAGCATACACAATGAAATATCATAGGAGCAGACCTAATTAGCACAATGGACAACAGAATGCAATCACAGCAAGCCCCATCACCACAGCCAGGTGGACTTAATTAACATCTCAACAGTCTATGTTACACATTGAATGAGACACTCTTATTGACCTGTTGGGGTCAGAATAAACCACCTGTAATATGTCAAGATATCCTGCAACACATGAATTATCATTTCTCAGTCATCCTATGCCCAAAAGGGACATAGGATGACCCTAGACCCAAGAGTCATTAGTGAAGCTGGCACAGGAGTACCCCGCATCCTTCAAAAGTCTTTGGGTATCACGGGCCATTCTGTTACACTTTCCATTGTCTATATCCTCTTCCTTTCCTCTCCATTCCTCCAGGATCCTCTTCTTCTTTTCTTCTTTTCCTTAGTCTCTCCTCCCCTCTCCTTTCTTTTTTCTCCTCTCCATTTTTCGTTGTATGTACTTATTCTCCTCTTCCTTTCCTCTATGCTTCCTCTCCCTATTCACTCCCACTCCTCCACCTATCCAATCTTCTCTCACTCTCTACTCTTCTTTCTCCTCTTCTCTCTCCTATGTATCCTCTTCCTCTTCTCTGTTTCTCTGTATCTGCTTCCTCCTCCTTTCTATTTCTCTCTTCTTTCTAGTTTTCTTTCTCCCTCCTCTCTATCCTCCTATCATTCTCATTTTTTCTCTTCTTCTTCCTCCTCTTCTCTATTCCTCTGTATCATTTTCCTGTTCTCTTCTCTTCTTTTCCTCATCCTTTTCTACTTCCTCTTCTCCCTCTCCACTCTTCTTCTTTCTCGTCCACGCTACGTTTCTTAATGCCCTCCATTCCCCTTCCTCCTCCTCTCTATTCTTTTGTACCCCTTCCTATCCTCCCCTATCCTCTCTTCTTCCTCCTACTCTCCATTCTTCTATAGCGCCCTCCTCTCCTCTCTACTCTTCCCTTCTTCCTCCTACTCTCCATTCTTCTGTATCCCCCTCTTCTCCTCCCCTCCCCTATACTATCTTCTCTTCTTCCTCCTCCTCTCCATTATTATGTATCCCCCCTCCTCTCCTCTTCTCTCTTCTCTTCTTCCTCCTTCTCTCCATTCTTCTTGTAACGGCTACCCAAGTAGTGTGAGGGTCTCAGCCGTTGGAGACGTCCTTTTCCCTGGCAAAATGCGATATGCAGGTACCGCCGGTATATCCCATCGAACGCCCTTCCAAGAAACAAGACGGGCTACGTTTGAAGGGTCAAGCAGACTGACTTTATTTGCCACATTTTTCCTCCTTATATCTGGTTACAACTGTACAGAAACAAATGACACTCCCCCCCCACCCAGGGGGGACTTCAATACACACACTTTGAAACAATGACACTCCCTTGAGCCAATCAGCCGCTAGCCGTTTTGGCTCCTTAACTTGATCAGACAATAGAATTCAATTAACCTTTAAAACAATTATCACTCACACATAATCCCCCTCAGCAGACACCTCACAGGGGGGCTGTTTACCTCCACAAAAGAGAGAGTTCATTAGCTATGCGAAGGGAACATTAGCATTCAGCAGTGAAAGAGACCCTTTGTCCAGTTAACCCTTTGAGCTCAGAATACACTGTGGTACATCCAATTGTGACAAGCCATGCAGTTCCTTGTAGTCCTCATGAAGATTATAACTGTCCCGGCAGCATAGCCCATGATCCGTTACACTTCTGTATCCCCCTCCTCTCCTATCCTCGCTTCCATTTTTCCTCCCCCTCTCCATTCTTTGGTATCCACCTCATCTCTGCTCTTCTGTATTCTCTTCCTCTCCTCTCTTCTTCCCCTCTCCCCTCCATACCTCTATATCCCTTTCCTCTCCTCCCTTCTCCCTCCTCTCTTTTCCTCTTTCCTCTCCTCTCCACTTGTCTCCTCCCCCACCTCTCTATCCTTCTTTATCATCTTGCTTCAACTTTTTTGAAGACAGTTTGAAGCCCCTTTTCCCTCTCCACTCTTCTTCCTCTTTATTCCTCCCCTCTTTCTTATCCACTCTACATTTCGTGCCCTCCATTCCTCTGTACCCTCTTCCTTCCTCCTCTTCATTCTTCTTTTCTTCTTTATCCTCCTTCTCTTCATTCTTCTGTATCCCCTTCCTCTCCTTTCTTTTTCCTCCTCCTCTCTATTCCTCTGTATAATTTTTCTCTCCTCCCTTCTTCTTCCTCCTCTCTTTTACTCTGAGTCTTCTTTCTCTCCCTCTTCCTCTTTCTCTCTCTCGTCCTCTTCCTCTCCCTCTTCCTCTCTCTCTTCCTCTCCCTTTTTCTCTTCCTCTTCCTGACTCAGCATAAGGACATGACTCCATAAGCATGACTCCCTCTTCCTCTCCCTCTCCCTCTTCTTCTTCCTCCACCTCTTCCTCTCCCCTTTTCTCTTCCTCTTCCTCTCCCTCTTCCTTTCCTTCTTCCTCTACCTCTTCTTCTTCCTCTACCTCTTCCTCTCCCTCTTCCTTTCCTTCTTCCTCTCCCTGTCCTTCTTCCTCTCCCTCTCCCTCTTCCTCTCCCTCTCCCTCTTCCTCTCCCTCTTATTCTCCCTCTTCCTCTCCATCTCCTTCTCCCTCTTCCTCTCCCTCTCGCTCTCACTCTAATTCTCCCTCTTGCTTTCATTCCTCCTCTCCCTCTCCCTTTTCCTTTCATACTTCCTCTCCCTCTCCCTCTTCCTTTCATTCTTCCTCTCCCTCTTCCTTTCCTTCTTCCTCTCCCTCTTCTTCTTCCTCTACTTTTTCCTCTTCCTCTTAACTCTTCCTTTCCTTCTTCCTCTCCCTGTCCCTCTTACTCTCCCTTTTCCTCTCCCTCTTCTTCTCCCTTTTCCTCTCCCTCTTCTTCTCCCTCTTCTTCTCCCTCTTCTTCTCCCTCTTCCTCTCCCTCTTCTTCTCCCTCTTCCTCTCCCTCTTCCTCTCCCTCTTCTTCTCCCTCTTCCTCTCCCTCTTCTTCTCCCTCTTCCTCTCCCTCTTCTTCTCCCTCTTCCTCTTCTTCTCCCTCTTCCTCTCCCTCTCGCTCTCACTCTCATTCTCCCTCTTCCTATTTCTCTCCCTCTTCCTCTTCCTTTCCCTCTTCCTCTCCCTTTTCCTCTTCCTTCCCTCTTCTTCTCCCTCTCGCTCTCACTCTCATTCTCCCTCTTCCTCTTCCTATTTCTCTCCCTCTTCCTTTCCCTCTTCCTCTCCCTTTTCCTCTTCCTCTCCCTCTTCCTCTTCCTCCCCTCTTCCTCTTCCTCTCCCTCTTCCTCTCGGAGACCTCTACCTCTTCCTCTCCCTTTTCCTCTCCTTCCCCCACCTCTCTGTCCTTCTCTATCATCTTGCTCTCCTCTCCTTTACCCATAAGTGTTCTATAATGTTATCATCTAAACCTCTCAGAATAAGAGATGGTGCGGAATTTTATTTAATAAAAAGAACATTTTATTTGAGCTTTTTGATCCTCTCTGGAAAACCGATTTAGGCGTTTTGATGAACGGTGAAAACATAAAGGCCGTTCTTGAAAAGCTGGGAGAGTCTCCAGAAATAAGGGACAGTTGGCAGCGGCGGTGACAGGGCTGCGGGGCTGCGGCCGCCGCTCCTTTATTACATTCCCCATGCTGCTTTTATTGTGCTGCGCTTTGTTTGTCCTTATGCTGAGTCAGGCTTTGTTGATAAGTAAATACAGAAGTTATGGCTGAAGACAGTTTATCTCAGTAAGCAGCAATCTTCTCCTCTAATCACACATCCTATATGCGGTGACACACTGTCCATCTATCAATCAGACCGCCTCTATCTCCTTACCGACATTTCCACCTCTTCAATTTTTAAGCAGCTCCGATGTTTATGGAAGTGGGGACCCGTAATGGGTTTTTCTGCTGGTGGAGGCAATTTTTTTAACCCGTCCGGAGAAGTGTTTATTCCGATTATGAGATCACTGCGCCTTTTATATACATCTTTTTTTATATTATTTAATCAGAAACTGTCAGAGATCCCGAGTGAATGGATGGCGGGTTATTTCGAAAGTTTTTATTGCATTTTTTTGCACAAATTAAAACTGTTAAAAAAGAAAACTTTCAGAAAAAAAAATCCCTTCCTCCCATGAGTACCGGGGGAATGGAGGGGCTTCATATTTTGTATCTTTACCCCCCTTCCTGCCCAGGCCAATTTACAGCTTTCAGCGCTGTCACACTTTAAATGACAATTGCGCGGTCATGTAACACTGTATTCATATGACATTTTATCAATTTTATTTATCATTTTTTTTTATATATTTTTTATCATTTCTTTATCTTTTACTTTTTCATTTTTTATCATTCTCCAGAATTTTTTCACACATACTGAGCTTTTCTTTTGGTGGTATTTAACCACTTCCACCCCAGAAGGATTTACCCACTTCCTGACTGGGCCATTTTTTGCAATATTGCACTGCGTCGCTTTAAATGACAATTGCGTGGTCATGCAACACTGTATTCATATGGCATTTTATCAATTTTTTTATATTTTTTTATAATTTTTTTAATATTTTTTTTCATTTCTTTATCTTTTACTTTTAAATTTTTTTATCATTCTTTTATAATTTTTTATAATTTTTCCACACATATTGAGATTTTATTTTGGCGGTATTAACCCACTTCCACCCTGGAAGGATTTACCCACTTCCTGACCAGGCCATTTTTTGCAATACGGCACCGCGTCGCTTTAACTGATAATTGCGCGGTCGTGTGACGCTGTACCCCAAACTAAATTGATGACCTTTTTTTCCCACAAATAGAGCTTTCTTTTGGTGTTATTTGTTCACCTCTGCAGTTTTTATTTGATTTTTTTTATCATTCTTTAAAATATATATATATATATATATATATATATATATATATATATTATCATTTTTTTTCATAATTTTTTCACACAAATTGAGCTATTCTTTTGGTGGTATTTGATCACCTCTGCGTTTTTTATTTTTTTACAGTATATCATTTTTTTTATTAAAAAAAATGTTATCAATTTTTTTTATCATTTTTTTTACACAAATGGAGGTTTTCTTTTGGTGGTATTTAACCACTTCAGCCCCGGACGGAATTACCCCCTTCCTGACCAGGCCATTTTTTGCAACGTTTTAGCTGACAATTACATGTTGGTGCGACGATGTACCCAAACAAAATTGATAGCCTTGCAGAGGCAATTTTTTAACCCGTCCAGAGAAGTGTTTATTCCGATTATGAGATCACTGCGCCTTTTATATACATCTTTTTTTATATTATTTAATCAGAAGCTGTCAGAGATCCCGAGTGAATGGATGGCGGATTATTTCTGAAGTTTTTATTGCTTTTTTTGTACAAATTAAAACTGTTTAAAAAGAAAACTTTCAGAAAAAAAATCCCTTCCTCCTATGAGTACCGGGGGAATGGAGGGGCTTCATATTTTGTATCTTTACCACCCTTCCTGTCCAGGCCAATTTACAGCTTTCAACACTGTCGCACTTTAAATGACAATTGCGCGGTCATTCAACACTGTACCCATATGACATTTTTATCAATTTCTTTTTTTTTATATAATTTTTTATAACATTTTTATAAATTTTTTTAAGAATTTTTTATCTTTTTTTATAATTTTTTTTATAATTTGTTATCTTTTATTTTTATTTTTTATAATTTTTATAATTTTTTCACAAAAATTTTGCTTTTTATTGGTGGTATTTAACCACTTCAGCCCCGGATTGAATTACCCCCTTCCTGACCATAGTTACATAGTTAGTCAGGTTGAAAAAAGACACAAGTCCACCCAGTTCAACCACAAAAAACAAAAAAACAAAATAAAAAAACATAGTAAAATCCTATACACCCAACTCCATACCCACAGTTGATCCAGAGGAAGGCAAAAAACCCCAGCAGAGCATGATCCAATTTGCTACAGCAGGGGAAAAAATTCCTTCCTGATCCCCCGAGAGGCAATCGGATTTACCCTGGATCAACTTTACCTACAAATCTTAGTACCCAGTTATATTTTGTACATTTAGGAAAGAATCCAGGCCTTTCCTAAAGCAATCTACTGAGCTGGCCAGAACCACCTCTGGAGGGAGTCTGTTCCACATTTTCACAGCTCTTACTGTGAAAAAACCTTTCCGTATTTGGAGGTGAAATCTCTTTTCCTCTAGACGTAAAGAGTGCCCCCTTGTCCTCTGTGATGACCGTAAAGTGAATAACTCAACACCAAGTTCACTATATGGACCTCTTATATATTTGTACATGTTGATCATATCCCCCCTTAATCTCCTCTTCTCAAGAGTGAATAGATTTAGTTCTTCTAATCTTTCCTCATAGCTGAGCTCCTCCATGCCTCTTATCAGTTTGGTTGCCCTTCTCTGCACTTTCTCCAGTTCTCCGATGTCCTTTTTGAGAACTGGTGCCCAAAACTGAACTGCAAATTCCAGATGAGGTCTTACTAATGATTTGTACAGGGGCAAAATTATATCTCTGTCTCTGGAGTCCATCCCTCTCTTATACAAGAAAGGACTTTGCTCGCTTTGGAAACCGCAGCTTGGCATTGCATGTTATTATTGAGCTTATGATCAACTAAAACCCCCAGATCCTTCTCCACTACAGACCCCCCCAGTTGTACTCCCCCTAGTATGTATGATGCATGCATATTCTTATTCCCCAAGTGCATAACTTTACATTTATCTACATTAAACCTCATCTGCCACTTAGTCGCCCAATTAGACAGAGCATTGAGGTCGGCTTGTAAATTGGAGACATCCTGTAAGGACGTTATTCCACTGCATAGCTTGGTGTCATCTGCAAAGACAGAAATGTTACCTTTGATCTCAGACCCAATATCATTTATAAATATATTGAAAAGTAAGGGTCCCAGCACTGAACCTTGGGGTACACCACTGATAACATTGGACCATTCAGAGTAAGAATCATTAACCACGACTCTCTGAATTCTGTCTTTCAGCCAGTTTTCTATCCATTTACAAACTGATATATCCAATCCTGTAGACCTTACCTTACACATGAGCCGTGTGTGCGGAACTGTATCCAACGCTTTTGAAAAATCCAAATATATCACGTCCACAGCCACGCCTCTGTCCAGGGTTTTACTTACCTCTTCATAAAAGGAAATCAGGTTTGTCTGACAACTTCTGTCTTTCATGAATCCATGCTGTCTGCTGCTTAAATAGTTTTTTTCCAGCAAGAACTCATCCATGTGGTCTTTTATTAAATGTTCCAGTATCTTCCCAACTATAGAAGTTAAACTAACAGGTCTATAGTTACTTGGTAAAGACTTTGGGCCAAATTCTCAAAAGAGATACGCAGACTTAACTGCTGTTCAGCCTGCGTATCCCTGTGCCTAACTTTGGAAACGATTCTCAAAAGGCTTTTTCCAAAGTTAGGCAGAAAATCTGACATGTGTAAGACACTTACACGGTCAGATTTTAGGATGCAGTACCGCATCCGCCACTGGGGGCATTTCTCATTGAAATGCAGCTTTGCGTATGCAAATGAGGACTTAAGCAGATTTTCAAAGCATTTCAGCACTTTGATTTCTGCCTAAGTTCCGAATTTGCCGGCGCAAAACTAGGGCTGGTTTTATAATGTGGAAAGTTAGCCAAACCTTGTAAAGGCCCATTCCAGCGACGGCATTTGGTATGCATTCCTGAGGGAGAACTCCACGGCAATTTTTAAATTCAAAACCGGCATGGGTTCCCCCCCAGGAGCATACCAGGCCCTTAGGTCTGGTATGGGTTGTAAGGAGACCCCCCCACGCCGAAAAATTGACGTAGGGGGTCCCCCTACAATCCATACCAGACCCGTATCCAAAGCACGCTACCCGGCCGGTCAGGAAGGGAGTGGGGACGAGCGAGCGCCCCCCCCCCCCCTGAGCCGTGCCAGGCCGCATGCCCTCAACATGGGGGGGTTGGGTGCTCTGGGGCAGGGGGGCGCACTGCGGGCCCCCCCACCCCAGAGCACCCTGTCCCCATGTCGATGAGGACAGGACCTCTTCCCGACAACCCTTGCCATTGGTTGTCGGGGTCTGCGGGCGGGGGCTTATCGGAATCTGGGAGTCCCCTTTAATAAGGGGGCCCCCAGATACCGGCCCCCCACCCTAAGTGAATGGATATGGGGTACATCGTACCCCTATCCATTCACCTGGAGGCAAAAAGTAAAATTTAGTAAACACACAACACAAGGCTTTTTAAAATAATTTATTATTCTGCTCCGGATGCCCCCCCTGTCTTCGTTATTAGCTCAATTAGCAGGGGGGGCTTCTTCTTCCACTCTCCGGGGGTCTTCCGCTCTCCGGGTGTCTTCTCCGCTCTCCGGGGGGGGCTTCTCCGGACTCCGGGGGGCTTCTTCCATCTTCTCCCCTCTTCCGCTGTTGACTCGGCGAACCCCGGTTCTTCTGCAGCTCTCCGGTGCCTTCTTCTTCAGCGCTGGCTGCCTGCTATGTTTGTGTGTTAGCTCAATTAGTAACAGGCAGCCGGCGCGGTCTTCTGTGGCGTCAGGGTCTTGTCTTCTGTTCTTCCGATGTTGACTCGTCGCCTGTTGTCGCTGTAATGATGGAAGCGCGCCTTGCATCACATTTATATAGGCATCACCGTCCCATCATGCTCCGGTAGGTACCCACGTGGTGGGTGCACGTGGGTAGGCACCCACCACGTGGGTACCTGCCGGAGCATGATGGGACGGTGATGCCTATATAAATGTGATGCAAGGCGCGCTTCCATCATTACAGCGACAACAGGCGACGAGTCAACATCGGAAGAAGGGAGAAGAACAGAAGAGAAGATGACGTCACAGAAGACCGCGCCGGCTGCCTGTTACTAATTGAGCTAACACACAAACATAGCAGGCAGCCAGCGCTGAAGAAGAAGGCACCGGAGAGCTGCAGAAGAACCGGGGTTCGCCGAGTCAACAGCGGAAGAGGGGAGAAGATGGAAGAAGCCCCCCGGAGTCCGGAGAAGCCCCCCCCGGAGAGCGGAAGACCCCCGGAGAGCGGAAGACCCCCGGAGAGTGGAAGAAGAAGCCCCCCCTGCTAATTGAGCTAATAACGAAGACAGGGGGGGCATCCGGAGCAGAATAATAAATTATTTTAAAAAGCCTTGTGTTGTGTGTTTACTAAATTTTACTTTTTGCCTCCAGGTGAATGGATAGGGGTACGATGTACCCCATATCCATTCACTTAGGGTGGGGGGCCGGTATCTGGGGGCCCCCTTATTAAAGGGGACTCCCAGATTCCGATAAGCCCCCGCCCGCAGACCCCGACAACCAATGGCAAGGGTTGTCGGGAAGAGGTCCTGTCCTCATCGACATGGGGACAGGGTGCTCTGGGGTGGGGGGGCCCGCAGTGCGCCCCCCTGCCCCAGAGCACCCAACCCCCCCATGTTGAGGGCATGCGGCCTGGCACGGCTCAGGAGGGGGGGGGGGCGCTCGCTCTTCCCCACTCCCTTCCTGACCGGCCGGGTAGCGTGCTTTGGATACGGGTCTGGTATGGATTGTAGGGGGACCCCCTACGTAAATTTTTCGGCGTGGGGGGGTCTCCTTACAACCCATACCAGACCTAAGGGCCTGGTATGCTCCTGGGGGGGGAACCCATGCCGTTTTTTTCTTTGAAAATTGGCATGGAGTTCTCCCTCTCAGGAATGCATGCTGAGCGACGCTGACATTTTTTTTTATAATTATTTGTTTTCCCGGCGCGTCTTTTTTTTTCACCCGTCGCAACTTTAGTGTCCCGTCGAAATTCTCAAAGCCGACCGGCGTTAATTACGTTCGCGCTCTGCACGTCGGGAAAATTACGTCACACGCATGCGCAGTACGGCCGGCGCGGGAGCGCGCCTCATTTAAATTTTAAACGCCCCCAGGAGAGGAGGACCGCCTTACGACGGCGGCACTTAAGTTACACAGCGTGTAATTTCTACCTAAGTGCTTTGACGATCAGGCACTTAGGTAGAAATTTTAAGTCAGTGTAACTTAACTGCTGAAATTTAAGTTACACAGACTTTTTGAGAATTTGGCCCTTTGTTCCCTTTTTAAATATAGGCACCACATTGGCCCTGCGCCAATCCAGTGGTACTATTCCTGTCTTTAATGGGTCCCTAAATATTAGATACAGTGGCTTTGAAATGACAGAGCTCAACTCACCTAGGATCCGTGGATGGATGCCATCAGGTCCAGGTGCTTTATCCACCTTTATTCTGTCTAAATATTTCTGGACCATATCACTTTTGAGCCATTGTGGATTTGGGGCTGTGTCACTCCCACCCCCATTTTGGACATGCTCCATTGTATACACAGAGCTGAAGAAAGCATTTAATAAATTTGCCTTCTCTTTGTCCCCAGCCACCCACTCTAGATTATTTTGTAAGGGGCCATTTTTTGCTACGCTTTATCTGACAATTGCGCGGTCGTGCGACGCTATACCCAAACAAAATTGATGTTCTTTTTTCCCCCACAAATAGAGCTTTCTTTTGGTGGTATTTGATCACCTCTGCAGTTTTTATTTTTATATCATTTTCTTTATCATTTTTTATTATTATTTGTTATATTTTTTTGAATGCTACGCACTTTTGAATTTGCACTTTGAATGACAATTGCACGGTCAAAACTGTACCCATATGGCATTTCTATATAAAAAAAAAAGTTTTATAATTTTTTATCTTTTTTATAATTTTTTTAATATTTTTTTACCATTTCTTTACACAAATGGAGCTTTTCTTTTGGTGGTATTTAACCACTTCAGCCCCGGACTGAATTACCCCCTTCCTGACCAGGCAATTTTTTGCAACGCTTTAACTGACAATTGCGCGGTCGTGCGACGCTGTACCCAAACAAAATTGCTGTCCTTTTTTTCCCCCACACAAATAGAGCTTTCTTTTGGTGGTATTTGATCACCTCTGCGGTTTACATTTTTTTTTGTGCTATAAACAAAAAAAAGCGACAATTTTGAAATTGCTATAATAAATAGGGGACAATTATTATAGCAAAAAAGGTTTTTTTTTAATTTAATTTTTTCAAAATGGTCGCTCTTTTTAAAAAATAAAATACAAATCTTCATCAGTTTAGACCAATATGTATTCTTCTACACAGTTACATATACATAGTTACATAGTAGGTGAGGTTGAAAAAAGACACAAGTCCATCAAGCCCCCAACCTTCTGCTAAAAAAAAAAATCGCAATAGGCGTGTATTGATTGATTCGCGCAAAGGTTATAGCATCTACAAAACAGGGGATAGATTTATTTTTTGCTATAATAAATATCCAAAAAAAAAAAAAATGTTCTTTATCAGTTTAGGCCAATATGTATTATTCTACATATTTATTGGTAAAAAAAAAACAGATCACAATAAGCGTTTATTGATTAGTTTGCGCAAAACTTATAGCGTCTGCAAAATAGGGGATCGTTTTATTTTTTACTTTTTGCTATAATAAATATCCCCCCAAAAAAAACAAATCCTTCATCAGTTTAGGCCAATATGTATTCTTCTACATATTTTTGGTAAAAAAAAAAAATCGTGAGGTCCGGTAAGCCCGGAGACACCCGGGCAGCGAGGGGAGGGGGACACCTCTCCTCCCACAAATAGAGCTTTCTTTTGGTGGTATTTGATCACCTCTGCGTTTATTTTTTTTGCGCTATAAACAAAAATAGAGCGACAATTTTGAAAAAAAAACACAATGGGGCAGATCCACGTACCTTTGCGCCGGGCGTAGCGTATCTAAGATACACTACGCCGCCGCTACTTATTTTTTTTTTTTTCTATTGAAAGAATTTGCGCCGTAAGTTACGGTGGCGTAGTGTATCTTTGGCGGCGTAAGGGCGCGGAATTCAAATGGATGTAATGGGGGCGTGTTTTATATTAATACGTCGTGACCCGACGTAAACTACGTTTTTTTTTTAACTGCGCATGCGCCGTCCGTGGGGGTATCCCAGTGCGCATGCTCGAAATTAAACCGGAACCAGCCAATGCTTACGAAGGTGACGTCATTCTACGCAAATTCCTATTCGCGAACGACTTACGCAAAAGACGTAAAATTGGACGCGGGAACGACGGCCATACTTAACATTGAGTACGCCTCATAATAGCAGCTTTAACTATACGCCGGAAAAAGCCGAACGCAAACGACGTAAAAACAATGCGCCGCCCGGACGTACGTTCGTGGATCACCGTAAATTGCTAATTTGCATACTCGACGCGGAATTCGACGGAAACGCCACCTTGCGGCCGCCGAAAAATTGCAGCTTAGATCCGACGGCGTACTAAGACGTACGCCTGTCGGATCTAGCCGAGATGCCGTCGTATCTTGTTTTGTGGATACAATACAAAGATACGACGCGCAAAATTTGAAATTACGCAGCGTATCAAGAGATACGCCGGCGTCATTTCTTTGTGGATCTGCCCCAATATTTTTTACTTTTTGCTGTAATAAGTATCCAATTTAAAAAAATAAATAGACATTTTTTCTCAGTTTAGGCCGATACGTATTCTTCTACATATTTTTGGTTAAAAAAAACCCGCAATAAGCGTTTATTGATCGGTTTGCGCAAAAGTTATAGCGTCTACAAAATAGTGGATAGTTTTATGAATTTTTATTTTATTTTTTACTAGTAATGGCGGTGATCTGCGATTTTTATCGTGACTGCTAAATTATGACGGACACATCGGACACTTTTGACACCATTTTGGGACCATTGTCATTTATACAGCGATCAGTGCTTTGAAAATGCACTGATTACTGTATAAATGTCACTGGCAGGGAAAGGGGTTAACACGAGGGGGCGATCAATTGTGTTCCCTAATGTGTGTTTTAACTGAAGGGGGGATGGGACTGACTAGGGGGAGAGAGAGATCGGTGTTCATACATTGTATGAACACACGATCAGGCCCCATACACACCATAGAATCTATCCGCAGATAAATCCCATCAAATGGGTTTCTGCGGATAGATCCTATGGTGTGTACACGCCAACGGATATTTATCCGCAGATAAATCTCCCCTGGGATGGATTTCCAGCAGATGGATATTTGCTGACATGCACAACAAATCCATCTGCTGGAATCCATCCCAACGGATGGATCCGCTCGTCTGTATAGACTCACCGGATCCATCCGTCTAAAGGGATTCCCCGCACGCGCCGTAATGATTTGACGCATGCGTGGAATTCCTTATATGACAGCGTCGCGCCCGTCGCCGCGTCATAATAGCGGCGACGGCGCGACACGTCATCGGCAGAGGATTTCAGCGCGGATTTCAATGCGATGGTGTGTACACGCCATCGCATAGAAATCCTCTGAAATCCTCGAGAGGATTTATCCGCGGATACGGTCCGCTGGACCGTATCTGCGGATAAATCCTCTCGTGTGTATGGGGCCTGAGTCTCCTCGCCCCTGAGAGAACCGGGATGTGTGTGTTTACACACACACATCCCCGTTCTCGTTCTGTAACGAGCAATCGTGAGTGCCCGGCGGTCATCGCGACCGCCGGGCACTCACATCGACTCCGGGGATACGATTCGGTGGCGTCTTAAAGAGCCGACTTACAGCTACGATGGCTCGCGGAGGGGAGCCAGCCTGCCGTAGTATAAGGCCCCATACACACGATAGAATCCATCCGCTGAAAAATCTCAGCGGATCGGTTTCAGCGGATAGATTCTATGGTGTGTACACTCCAGCGGATCTGTTTCCGCGGATTTTTCTCCCATGCGATGGATTTCCAGCAGATAAATATTTGAAGACATGTCTTCAAATCTATCCGCTGGAATCCATCCCAACGGATTGATCCGCTGGTCTGTACAGGCATCACCGGATCAATCCGTCCGAAGGGATCCCCCGCATGCGTCGTAATGATTCGACGCATGCGTGGAATTCCTTATATGACTGCGTTGCGCACGTCACCGCGTCATCATCGCAGCGACGGCGCGACACGTCATCGCCAGAGGATTTCGGCGCGGATTTCGATTTGATGGTGAGTACACTCCATCGCATCAAAATCCGCGCAAATCCTCGAGAGGATTTATCCGTGGGACCGTATCCGCGGATAAATCCTCCCGTGTGTACGGGGCCTAACTGTGACGGCTGGTCCAGAAGCAGTTAACATATCCCTTAATTATTTTTTTTGTCAAAGACAAACTGCCCCAAAATAGTAATATATATATAAATATATAATTTAGCTGTATATTTCTTGTTACTACCATAACCTACCAGTATAGAACAACCCCAAAAAAATTTTGCTTCTCCTGACGACCGCAGCGATACCATAACAATAGTGCGCATTTATTTTGCTTTTTTTTATCCATCCTAAAACATACCAACACCAATTAACATTTACATTAATTAAAAAAAAAATTAAATCCTGGCCAAAATATACTGACCCTGACCTTTGACCCTCACCTTAACCCGGGCACTGACCCATGTCAAGCCGTGATCTAGCAATTTATTTATTATTATTTATTTTTTTTACACACTTTTGTTTATTTACATCTTCATCTCCTGCAAATAGAGAAAGATACATTGGCCCGGATTCACAAAGCACATACGCCGGCGTATCTCGAGATACGCCGCGTAAGTGTAAATATGCGCCGTCGTATCTATGCGCCGGACTCTGAAACCAAGATACGCCTGAAAATAGGCTTCATCCGATCGACGTAACTTTCCTACGCCGACGTATCGTGAGCGCATATTTACGCTGGACGTAGGTGGCGCTCACATTGATTTCCTATTCAAATATGGAAATGAGGGAGATACGTCGATTCAGGAACGTACTTGCGCCCAGCGCATAATATACGCGGTTTGCGTAAGTCGTACGTCCGGCGTAAAGTTATTCCCCATAGATGAGGGGCAACCCATGCAAAGGTATGGAACAGGGAACACAGCCGTCGTATTTTATGTCGTTTACGTTGTACGTGAAAAAAAAGGTTACGTTAACGTCGTAGGCAGTGATCCGTCGTATCTTGGGGAATAGTTCCGACGTGATTCTGAGCATGCGCACTGCATCCACGATACGGCGCATGCGCCCTTCGTTATTTGTATCTTTATGGCGCTCGGCCCATCATTTGCATGGGGTCACGCCTCATTTGCATGGCTCACACCCACTTCCACTTACGACGAGTTACGCCTAAGAAACCCAGGGCAGATTTGGTGGCAAGTGCTTTGTGAATTCAGGTCATGCCTCTCTGCGCTGCGTCGGCGTAGCGTAAAGAAGATACGCTACGGCGGCATAAATATGCGCCGATGTCTGTGAATTCGGGCCATTGTATCTTTTTTCTCCACTCAAGAAGTGAAAGGAAAAAAAAAACAGAACTGATCAATGTGATGGCCAACCAGAGGCTTTCACAACGATCAGGTGACCCAAAACTGGGAGTCCCGGGTGTCGATCATTAGTACGAGACTCGGAGATCCCAATGAAAATATTATTATTGCATCCACTGAGGCAAAATCTCGCACTTTCCGGAAACGCGCAAAAATGCGCCACCATTTAATTGTTCATGGCAAACCCACGCATCAACAAACGCAAGCGTTTCTACGTGCGGTTTCGGTGCATTGCGTTTTTGAAGAAAAAAAACTGGGGCATATTTTCTGCATGTAGGGCAGCCTATCAAAATGAATGGGCTGCTTTACACGCGATACATGGGAACCCGTGAAGATGTATACAATTTGTTTCGTTACGAATCATTTTTTTTACGGATTTCAACAAATTCATTCTATAGCTCATGCACTGATAAAAATGATTCTCTTGGCTTGTAATTTTAACATAACATTTTAATATTTTTCAACAAATAAATAAATGTTAATTAATTTACTTTGATATTTTAAGTACCTTACTTAATTTTCATTAGTTCTTAAAACACACTTTGATTGTTGATTGTGATTATTTGGCAATATACAACATAACAGACACATAGGCAAAGCGGTCCTGCATCACATACATATATATATCGCAAAATTCAAAAAGAGATTGGAACTTACAGATTAACCACTTCAGTTTCAGAAGGATTTTCCCCCTTAATGACCAGGATATTTTTGTTGGTATTCTGCACTGCGCTACTTTAACTGGTAATTGCGCGATCATGCAACACTGTATCCAAAGGGAATTATATAATTGTTTTCATACAAGTAGAGCTTTCTTTTGGTGGTATTTGATCACCGGTGTTTGCGATATAAATGAAAAAAGACCATGTTACAAACAATATTTTTTTTTATTTCTGCTAAAACCAATCCAATAAAACATTTATTTCACATTTCTTTATAAATGTAGGCCAAAATATATTCTGCTACATGCCTTTGTTAAAAAAAAAAACAAATCCCAATAAGTGTATAGTGATTGGTTTGCATGAAAGTTATAGGCCCAGATTCTCAAAAGAGATACGACGGCGCATCTCCAGATACGCCGTCGTATCTCTGTGTAGTGCCGTCGTATCTATGCGACTGATTCTTAGAATCAGTTACGCATAGATATTCATTAGATCTGACAGGCGTAAGTCTCTGCAATTTTTTTTTTGCCCGCTAGGTGGCGCTTCCGTCGATATCCGCGTTGAGTATGCAAATTAGCTAGATACGCGAATTCCCGAACGTACGCGCGGCTGACGCAGTAAAGTTACGACGTTTACGTTAGGCTTTTCCCGGCGTAAAGTTGCCCCTGGGTCTATGAGGCGCAGCCAATGTTAAGTATGGCCGTCGTTCCTGCGTCGAAAATTAAAAAATTTACATCGTTTGTGTGTAAGTCGTCCGTGAATGGGGCTGGACGTCATTTACGTTCACGTCGAAACCAATGACGTCCTTGCGACGTCATTTGGAGCAATGCACACTGGGATATTTTAGGGACGGCGCATGCGCAGTTCATTCGGCGTGGGAACGCGCTTCATTTAAATGAAACACGCCCCCTACCCGCCGAATTTGAATTCCGCCGGGTGATTTACGCTACGCCGCCGCAACTTTACAGGCAAGTGCTTTGTGAAAAAAGCACTTGCCTGAAAAACTTGCGGCGGCGTAACGTAAATGAGATACGTTATGCCCGCACAATTTTGCGCCCATCTACGTGAATCTGGGCCATAGTGTCTACAAACTATGGTATAGATACTGGCCCATATTCTCAGTGAAGTTACGATGGAGTAACTCAGGATACTCCATCGTAACTCCCTTTTTTGGCCCGTGTATCTATGCTCCTGATTCTTAGAATCATTTTCGCATAGATACACTTAAGATCCGCCATCTGTAAGTCACTTACACTGGCGGATCTTAAATGCAATGACGCCGGCCGCCGCTAGATGGCATTTACGTGAAAATGATCCTTCTACGCCGATTCCCGAACGAGTTCGCGTCGCGTAACCGTCGCTAACGTCGTTTGCGTAAGCGGAAACTTACTCCTGCTATATGAGGGGTAAGTTTCCGCAAGTCTCGCGTAGGCCATGTTACGGATGGCGTCGGGTCCCCGTCATGTTTTTTCGTCGGATACGTCGTTTACGTAAGTCGTTCTTGAATACGACTTTACGTCAATGACGCACACGTCAGCGTCATTGACGTTTTCCGCCGAGAACTGGAGCATGCGCACTGGGCTTTTTGAAGCCCGGCGCATGCCCAGTTCTTTCGCATCGGGGGCGCGCTTCATTTGAATAGAAGCCGCCCCCTTGGAGATCCGCCACTTACACTCCGCTGTCCCAACTTATGGAGCAAGTGTTTGGGGAATACAACACCTGCTCCAGTAAGTTGTACAGCGGAGTGTAAGTGCCCTAAGCGCAGCAGGCGGATATTTAGAGGGAATATGGGCCACTGTTTTTTATTTTATTTACTTTTTGTGTTTTTTTTGCGATATAAATTAAAAAAGACAATAATACAAACAACATTTTTTTAAATTTCTGCTAAAACAAATCCCCAAAAATTAAAATTTCTTCATAATTGTTGGCCACAATGTATTCTGCTACATGTCTTTGGTAAAAAAAAATATAGTGATTGGTTTGCATGAAAGTTATAGTGTCTTCAAACTATGGTATAGATACTGGAATTTTTTTTTTTTATATATATATACTAGTAATGGCAATGATCAGAGACTCATAATGGGTCTGTGATAGTGCAGGGGGCAATATGACACTAACTGCCACTGGGGGGGAATTGACTAACTGCCACTGACATCACCAGTGACACTAATACAGTGATCAGTGCTAATACTATGGACTGTCACTGTACAATATCTCCATCCACCTATCCAGAACCTCTTCTCATACCAAACCAAGCCTTTCATTACTACTATCATTAGTATTATTAAACAGACAGTAAAAAATAAATAAATAAAAATGACCATTGACAATTAATGATTAAAAATACAATACAATAAACACAAAAAAACAACACTCTAAATACACCCTAAAATCCCCCACACCATCTAAATGATTTTTTGAGCAGCTCAATGAGCAAAATTCTGAGTCTCCTCTTCTGCAAAATTTTACCAACAAGGAAATCTGTAATTTCACATTGAGATCAATGTGGCCGTAATCACTGCGCTCATCCCCTCTGATTTCATTAGGAAATGGCGGCACACTCATCGCCTAATAAATAGACTATTGATCTGTGACCAGCTGTGAGTTCAGCTCTCCCATCCTCCGTCCTCTTCTCTCTGTAACCGGAGCTGTGATGTCACTCCTGTATAGTATATCCTATACACTATGGGCCAGATCCTCAAAAGAGATACGGCGGAGTAACTGCTGTTACTCCGTCGTATCCCTGGTCCTAACTATGGAACTGATCCACAGACTCAGTTTCCCATAGTTAGGACGAAGATCCGACATGTGTAATTGAATTACACTGTCGGATCTTAAGGATGCAATTCTAGGCCGGCCGCTAGGTGGCGAGGCCATTGCGGCCGGCGTAGAATATGCAAATGACCAGTTACGGCGATCCACGAACGCTCCGACGGGCCCGTCGCTAGAAATCTACGTAGTTTACGTCGAGTTCCGCCGCGTAAAACTAGGGCTAAGCCCTAGTTCTCTTAAGCCATGTTAAGTATGGCCGTCGTTCCCGCGTCGAATTTTAAATTCTACGTCATTTGCGTAAGACGTCCGTGAATGGCGCTGGATGCCATTTACGTTAACGTCTAAGCAAATGACGTCGGAGCGACGTCAGTTAGCGCAATGCACGTCGGGTAAGTTACCCGACGGAGCATGCGCAGTACGTCCGGCGCGGGAGCGCGCCTAATTTAAATGGGACTCGCCCATTTGAATAGGAACGCCTTGCGCCGGACGGATTTAAGTTACAGCGCCGCAAATTTCCAGGTAAGTGCTTTGTGGATCGGCACCTAACTTGGGAGATTTGCGGCAGTGTAACTTAACTCTGAAAAGTTAAGTTGCGCTCGGCGACTGTGGATCTGGCCCTATATTACCAAAAGTATTGGGACACCTGTCTTTACACGCATATGAACTTTTTTTTTTTTCACGCACATGAACTTTAATGGCAGTCCTTAGGGTTCAATATTGGGTTGGCTCTCCCTTTGCAGCTATAACAGCTTCAACTCTACTGGGATTGGGTTGTCCCTTATGTACTTGGGCAAATGCTATGATACTTGACCGGATACCTGGACAGTCAGGGAATGATCGATGCGGAGTTGGGGAGGAGTTACAATCACTGATCTCCCTGTATAGATTTCAATAAAGCAGCTGACATCCGCTTCTTCTCCTCCCCCTCCCGCGGTTTTCAGCTGCTTTATTGAAATCTATACAGGGAGATCAGTGATTGTAACTCTTCCCCAACTCCGCATCGATCACCCCTGACTAATCCCCATATCCTCCTCCAGTCACCCAACGTGCTCCTCGGTCTCCCTCTATGATCAGTTCCCCTTTCATGCTCCTTGGTCCCCCACCATGCTCCGGTCCCCCTCCATGCTCCTCTGTCCCCCTTTGTGTCCCTCTGTCTCCCTCCGTGTCCCTCGGTCCCCCTCCGTGCTCTGGTTCCTCTCCGTGCTCCGGTCCCTCTTTGTGCTCTAGTCCCCCTCCATGCTCCTTGGTCCCCCACCATGCTCCGGTCCCCCTCCATGCTCCCCGGTCTCCCTCTGTGCTCAGGTCCCCTTTCATGCTCCTTTGTCCCCCTCCATGCTCCAGTCCCCCTCCGTACTCCTCGGTCTCCCTCTGTGCTCAGGTCCCCTTTCATGCTCCTTGGTCCCCCACCATGCTCCGGTCCCCCTCCATGCTCCTCTGTCCCCCTCTGTGTCCCTCTGTCCCCCTCCGTGCTCTGGTTCCCCTCCATGCTCTGGTCCCTCTTTGTGCTCTAGTCCCCCTCCATGCTCCTTGGTCCCCCACCATGCTCCGGTCCCCCTCCATGCTCCCCGGTCTCCCTCTGTGCTCAGGTCCCCTTTCATGCTCCGTTGTCCCCCTCCATGCTCCAGTCCCCCTCTGTGGTCAGGTCCCCTTTCATGCTCCTTGGTCCCCCACCATGCTCCGGTCCCCCTCCATGCTCCTCTGTCCCCCTCTGTGTCCCTCTGTCCCCCTCCGTGTCCCTCGGTCCCCCTCCGTGCTCCGGTCCCTCTTTGTGCTCTAGTCCCCCTCCATGCTCCTTGGTCCCCCACCATGCTCCGGTCCCCCTCCATGCTCCCCGGTCTCCCTCTGTGCTCAGGTCCCCTTTCATGCTCCTTGGTCCCCCACCATGCTTCGTTCCCCCTCCGTGCTCCTTGGTCCCCCTTCGTGCTCCTTGGTCTCCCTCTGTGCTCCTCGGTCTCCCTCTGTGCTCAGGTCCCCTTTCATGCTCCTTGGTCCCCCACCATGCTCCGGTCCCCTTCTGTGCTCCTCGGCCTCACTCTGTGTTCCGGTCCCCCTCCATGCTCCTCAATCCCCCTCTGTGCTCCTCGGTCCCCCTCTGTTAAATCTCGGCCCCCCTCCGTGCTCCGGTCCCTCTCTGTGCTCTAGTTTCCCTCCATGCTCCTCGGTCCTCCACCATGCTCTGGTCTACCTCTGTGCTCCTAATTCCCCTTCCATGCTCCTCGGTTCCCCTACGTGCTCCTCAGTCCCCTTCCATGCTCCTCAGTCCCCGACCATGCTCCTCTGTCACCCACCGTGCTCTTCCGCCCCTCTCTATCCTCAATCTGTCAGAATGGAGAGTGGAGGAAGGAGCCGGTAAATATGTCATTTACCTGCTCCTTCCTTTTCCTAATGCACAGTCAGTGATCATAACTGTCACTGAGTATCGTAAACAATGTTTACGATGCTTCAGTTTATGAATGGACAGGAGCCTCTCTATTTCAATCTTCAGTGCAGCTGAGGCTGCAGAGAAAAGGGACTGGGGAATCTGTGTCCTCAGTCCCTTTCCCATCTCAAATGGGAGGTGTCATTGGGACCTTCAATGCTGCAGAAATCTTTCTGTACCCTTCCCCCGATCTGTGCCTCCATACAATCCTGCCTCGGAGGTCTACAGACAATTCCTTGGACTTCATGGCTCGGTTTGTGCTCTGACATGCACTGTTACCTGTGGGGCGATCTATAGACAGGTGTGTGACTCTCCAAATCATGTCCAATCCACTGAATTTGCCACAGGTGGACTCCAATCAAGTTGTAGAAATATCTCAAGGAGGATCAGTGGAAGCCGGAGGCACCTGAGCTCAGTTCTGAGGGTCATGGCAAAGGCTGTGAAAACTGATGTACATGGGATTTTTTTTATTTTTTATTTTTATTAAATTTGCAAATATTTCAAACAAACTTCTTTCACGTTGTCATTATGGGGGATTGTTCGTAGAATTTTGAGGATTTTTTTTTATTTAACCACTTCCATACCAGGCACCTTCCTGCCCAAGCCAATTTTCAGCTTTCAGCACTGTCGCACTTTGAATGACAATTGCGCAACAACTAAAAAAAGACAGAAAATGTTGAATTTTTTTTATTTTTTATTTTTTTCTGTTAATTTTTTTGGTAAATAAGTACGTTTTCTACTTCGATTACGGGCACCAATGAGGTGGCACTAATGGGTACTGATGAGGTGGCACTGATTGGCACCGGTGAGGTGGCACTGATGGGCACCGGTGAGGCTGCACTGTTGGACACTGATAGGCGGCACTGATAGGCAGCGCTGGTATGCGGCACTGATGGGCACTCATAGGCGGCACTGATGGGCACTCATAGGTGGTACTGATGGGCACTCATAGGCGGCACTGATGGGCACTCATAGGCAGCACTGGGCACTCATAGGCGACACTGATGGGCACTCATGGGCAGCACTTATGGGTGGCACTGATGGGAACTTATGGGTGGCACAGATGGTCACTGATAGGTGGGCACTGGGCATGGATGGGCACTGTGGGGTTGCACTGATGGACACTGTGGGGTGGCACTGATGGTCACTGTGGGGTGGCACTGATGGACACTGTGGGGTGGCACTGATGGACACTGAGGGGTCCATGTTGCCAGTCAGTGCCCATCTATTCTCTTTTTTTTTTTACTGTCTTTTTTTTTTTACTGCCTTTTTTTTTAACTGCCCTTCCCTGGTGGTCCAGTGTGGGCATCCGAGGGGGGGCTGCACTGATAAACAATCAGCGCGAACCCCCCCTTGTCAGGAGAGCCGCCGATCAGCTCTCCTATACTCGCGTCTGTCAACGGCTCTTCCTGTTTACATCATGATCAGCCGTGATTGGACACGGCTGATCACGTGGTAAAGAGCGTCCGCCTGAGGCTCTTTACCGAGATCGGAGATTTAGGGTGTCAGACTGACACCCCGCATCACCGATCGCCACGCTGCGCGCGCCCCCACGGGCGCGCACCGGCATGAAATCCTGCAGGACGTCAATAGACGTCCAGTCAGGATTTCACAACCACTTCCCGGACGTCAATTGTCCATTGACCGGGCGGGAAGTGGATAATCCATGGCTGTAACATAACAAAATGTGGAAAAAGTGAAGCGCTGTGAATACTTTCTGTATATACAGTGAACTCTATCAACACTGGTGTTGTTTTATTAACCAATATGTACATTGGATGGATTTTTAAATCTTTGTGATCAATAAATTGTATGATTTTATTTCAAACTGTTTTACTAGTGTGACCTGTACAGTCCAATATCACTTTTTGTCCGCTCTCCTAGGGCATCAGTACATCGGGATTGATCGATTTTCACACATATATCCCATAGTATGTGACTCTACAACCTTCCTACAGACAAAATTGTATACAGTGATTTGTGTTATTTTTACTAAAGAAATATAGTATATTTTGGCCTAAATATATGAAGAAAAATTATTTATTTGCAAAATTTTATAACAGAAACAAATATATATATTTTTTTTAAATATTTGATATTTTTTCATTAATTTAGTAAAAAAACAAAAACACAACTTGAAGATGAACCTGCTCGTGTCCGCGCTATAGTCGAATGACGGCTACAGCGCAGACCTACATTGCCGGGAGGCTGTCATATGACGCCCTCCCCTTTGCACGTGCCCCCCTGTGCCGTGCACGCGGCACGCTCTGTGATCACCGAGTCAATAAAACTCAACTGATCGCAGATCAGAATAAGGGGCCGATCCTGGCCCCTTACCACGTGATCACCTGTCAGCCAATGACAGAAGATCGGTAATCGTTTTTTTTTCTCCTCAGCGCTGACAACGTGTGAGGAGAAAAAAGCCAATCATCTGTGCCCACCAGTGCCGCCTGCCAGTGCCCACCAGTGCATATTAGTGCCACCAATCAGTGCCCACTAGTGCATATCAGTGACACTAATCATTGCCACCTGTCAATGCCCTCAGTGGTGTCAATCAGTGCCCATCGGTGCATATCAGTGACACCAATCAGTGCCACCTATCAATGCCCACCAGTGGTGTCAATTAGTGCCCACCAGTGCATACCAGTGACACCAATCAGTGCCACCTATCAATGCCCACCAGTGGTGTCGATCAGTGCCCACCAGTGCATATCATTGCCCACCAGTGCATGTCAGTGACACCAATCAGTGCCCACCAGTGCCACCAATCAGTGCCACCTGTCAATGCCCACCAGTGGCGTCAATCAGTGCCCATCGGTGCATATCAGTGCCACCAATCAGTGCCACCTATCAATGCCCATCAGTGGTTTCAATCAGTGCCCACCAGTGAATATCAGTGACACCAATCAGTGCCGCCTATCAATGCCCACCAGTGGTGTCGATCAGTGCCCACCAGTGCATATCAGTGCCACTAATCAGTGCCCACCAGTGCATATCAGTGCCACCAATCAGTGCCACCTGTCAATGCCCACCAGTGGTGTCAATCAGTGCCCATCGGTGCATATCAGTGACACCAATCAGTGCCACCTATCAATGCCCATCAGTGGTGTCAATCAGTGCCCACCAGTGCATATCAGTGACACCAATCAGTGCTGCCTATCAATGCCCACCAGTGGTGTCGATCAGTGCCCACCAGTGCATATCAGTGACACCAATCAGTGCCCACCAGTGCTTATCAGTGACACCAATCAGTGCCACCTGTCAATGCCCACCAGTGGTGTCAATCAGTGCCCATCAGTGCATATCAGTGACACCAATCAGTGCCACCTATCAATGCCCACCAGTGGTGTCAATCAGTGCCCAATTGGTGCCTCATCATCAGTGCTGCCTATCAGTGCCACCTACCAGTGCCCATCATTGCTACATATTAGTGCCCATCACTGCCACCCATAAGTGCCCATCAGTGCCACCTATCAATGTAATTCAGTGCCACCCATCAGTGCTCGGTGTAGCCTATCAGTGTACATCAATGAAGGAGAAAAATTACCTGTTTGCTAAATGTTATAACAAAATATAAAACTGTTTTGTTTTTGTTTTTCAAAATTTCCAGTCTTGTTTCTTTTTTTTTAACAAAACATAAAAACCAGCAGTGATTAAATACCACCCAAAGAAAGATTTATTTGTGGGGGAAAAAAAATGATAAAATTGTCATTTGAGTACAGTGTTGCATGACCGCACAATTGTCATTCAAAGTGTGACAGTGTCACATGTAGCCCAGCCCCCACACAATTAGAATCACTCCCTAGGACACACTTAACCGCTTTCTCGCCCCCTAGTGGTTAACCCCTTCACTGCTAGTGTCATTTATAGAGTAATCAGTGCATTTTTATAGCACTGATCGCTGTATAAATGTGAATGGTCCCAAAATAGCATCAAAATTGTCCGATGTGTCCGCCATAATGTCGCAGTCACGATAAAAATCGCAGATCACCGCCATTACTAGTAAAAAAAATATTAATAAAAATGACATAAAACTATCCCCTATTTTGTAAACGCTATAACTTTTGCGCAAACCAACCGATATACGCTTGTTGCGATTTTTTTTTACCAAAAATATGTAGAAGAATACATATCGGCCTAAACTGAGGAAAAAAAATGTTTTTTTATATATTTTTGGGGGATATTTATTATAGAAAAAAGTTAAAAATATTGCATTTTTTTCAAAATTGTCGCTCTATTTTTGTTTATAGCGCAAAAAATAAAAACCACAGAGGTGATCAAATACCACCAAAAGAAAGCTCTATTTGTGGGGAAAAAAGGACGCCAAGTTTGTTTGGGAGTCACGTCGCACGACCGCGCAATTGTCCCTTAAAGCGACGCAGTGCGGAATCGCAAAAAGTGGCCCGGTCATTGGGCAGCCAAATCCTCCGGGGCTGAAGTGGTTAAATGGCGCCAATCATTTACCCAGCGCCGTACATAACGTACATTCACATCAGTTGGGCTTTAACAAGTGGAAGCTTTTTATGAGATTTCAGTGCTTGGGTTCAAGTCTACGTTAATAGCGTCTATTCCGCGTTCCCTCGCTGAGAAGAAAGCCGAATACAGCAGCCGAAGGGGGTTAATCGGCATTACGGCACCCGTTTAATGACGTTACGGCGATTCCACCTGCGCAACCAATCCCCGTGGGGCCCCCGCCGCTCCTTATCGCCATCGCAAGGGAAGATTTGTGTCTTTGTGTTCCCTCTCAGCATCTTCGCGGCGGCGGCGGCTCCTGGAGGGGGTCTAATTTATAGAAATACCGTGGGAAAAAAAAAAAAGAGCGAATCCTTGGAGTGCGCAGAAGGGGCTGACCTCAATAACGAGCAGACATTAGTTCTGCCGAGCAGCCGGTTTGGGCAGAACAAGCTTTAGAGAAGTGCCGCGCCAGCACATGTAGCGGTATAGAAAATTTAATGGTCACTCTGGGGGCGGAGGTAAAGCCTTTCCTGAACTCGACATTATCTAAACAAACGCACTCCTAAATTGCTGAAGCGCGGGCAAATAATGATACCGGAGTGGGTGCTTTGCATTAAAAATTCATCGTTCCGAATATTAAAACTTTTTACTTCATCATGTCCAGGAACTGGGCAAATGCAAAACGAATGAGCGCCCCGAGCCGCGTCCCGGTCAGAAGGGGGGCTGAGGAAGGCAAGAGCTGCAATGCACCAGCCTGTTTCCAGCGGGCCGCTCAGTCGTAGTACCGGGGACGGGCTGAACGAGGGCACCCCGGGGGAACGCAACCGAAGACGAAGATGCCAATGAAGGAGATAAAAGTTTGGTGGATGGGAGGATGGACCTTGTGGGTACCTATAGATGTATCTAGAACTCTAAAAAAGTCCAGAGGCATCTACGGGCCTTCAAAGTTCCTCTGAACTACTTTGGAGTTGTATGAAGTTTTCTTTGGGGAAATTCACTTGGGCTTTCAACTTAGGCCCCGTACACACGACCGAGAAACTCGACGGGCAAAACACATCGTTTTGCTCGTCGAGTTCCTTGTTCGGCTGTCAGAAAACTCGTCGAGCCAAATATTCCCATTGCCCAACGAGGAAATAGAGAACATGCTCTCTATTTGGCTCGACGAGTTTCCCGACGGGTTTCTCGGCGAAAAGTGTACACACGACCGTTTTTCTCGGCAGAATACGTCTCCCATCGAGTTTCTTGCTGGATTTTGCCGAGAAAACCGGTCGTGTGTACAGGGCCTGAGAGTGCAGTGGCTTTCTTTGGTATATATTGTATATGGGTAAAAGTCTCCAAACACCTGGCCATCCCACCATATGACCTTCTTAGACATCCTATTCCAAAACTATGGACATTACTTTTCAGTTGACCCCCCTCCCCCCCCGGACATTAATATGGAGTTGCCGTCCCATGGACATTAATATGAAGTCCCCCCCATGGACACTATTATGAAGTTGGTCACATCATGGCCGTTAATAGGGAATTGGCCCTCCATGGACATAAATTTGGAGTTGGCCTTCCCATAGAAAGTAGTATGTAGTTGGCTCTCCCCCCGGACATTTATATGGAGTTGCCGTCCCATGGACATTAACATGAAGTCCCCCCCATGGACACTATTATGAAGTTGGTCACATCATGGCCGTTAATAGGGAATTGGCCCTCCATGGACATAAATTTGGAGTTGGCCTTCCCATAGAAAGTAGTATGTAGTTGGCTCCCCCCCGGACATTTATATGGAGTTGCCGTCCCATGGACATTAATATGAAGTCCCCCCCATGGACACTATTATGAAGTTGGTCACATCATGGCCGTTAATAGGGAATTGGCCCTCCATGGACATACATTTGGAGTTGGCCTTCCCATAGAAAGTAGTATGTAGTTGCCCCCCCCCCCCCGGACATTTATATGTAGTTGACCCTCCTATAGAAATTAGCATGTAGTTGATCCCCCTGCACATTAATATGAGGTTGTCCACCCCCATGGACATTGATATGAAGTCGACCACCCTATTGATATTAATAGGGAGTTGGCCCCTAATGGCCATTAATTGGGAGTTGGCCCCCCATGACCATTAATATGAAGTTGGCCACCCTATTGATATTAATATGGAGTTGGCCCTTCCATAGAAATAAATATGTAGTTAGCCCCCTGGACATTAATATGTAGTTGGCCACCCCATGGTCATTAATAGGAAATTGGCTCCCCATGGACATCAATATGGAATTGGCCCTCCGTGGACATTAATATGGAGTTGGCCACCCCATGGCCATTAATTGGAAGTTGGCCCGCCACGGACATTTATATGAATTTCGCCACCCTATTGATAATAATATGGAGTTGGCCACTCCATGGCCTTTAATAGAGAATTGGCTCCCCGTGGCGAGTAATATGGAGTTGGCCCTCCCATAGAAATAAGTATGTAGTTGGCCCCTACTAGACATTAATATGGAGTTGATCACCCATGTACATTAATATGGAGTTGGCCCCCATAGACAATAATATTAAATTTGTCACCCTATTGATAGAGATTTGGCCCTCTCATAGAAATTAGTATGTAGTTGGCCCCTACTAGACATTAATATGGATTTGATCACCCTCGTATGTAGTTGGCCCCCCAAGGACATTAATATGGAGTTGGCTCTCCATGGACATTAATATGGAGATGGCCCTCCCATAGAAAATTGGTATGTAGTTGGTCCCCCTGGACATTGATATGAAGTTGGCCGCCCCATGGACATTAATATGGAGTTGGCTCCCCATGAACATCAATATGGGATTGGCCCTCCGTTGACATTAATATGGAGTTGGCCACCCCATGGCCATTAATTGGGAGTTGGCTTGCCATGGACATTGATATGAATTTGGCCACCCTATTGATATTAATATGGAGTTGGCCACTCCATGGCCATTAATAGGCAATTGGCCCCCCAATGGACATTAATATGGAGTTTGCCCTCCCATAGAAATTAGTATGTAGTTGGCCCCTACTAGACAATAATATGGGGTTGATCACCCCATGTTCATTAATATGGAGTTGGCTCCCCATGTTCTTAATATGGAGTTGGCCACGCCATGGACATTAATACGGAGGTGGCTCTCCCATAGAAATTAGTATAGTATAAATGTAGTTGCCCCCCCAATTGAAAATGAATAGGGAGTTGGCCATCCTATAGTCATTAATAGAGAGCTGGCCCCCCAAGGACATTAACATGGAGTTGGCCACCCAGCTGAGAAGTCACATAAATGCACCCATGGGGGGTTGGGCTCCTAGCATAAAGATCCGACTAGGAACTGAAATGTCACGGACTGTTCAGGATGGATACCTGCATGTAGCCAGGTCCTGGGCTACAACAATATGAAGAAGGAGACATTGCCTTTTATTCTTCTCTCCCTCTACTGAGATACTGATGTTACGCTGCACCATTCTCCTCCGGCCAGCAGGGAAAGAGCTAAAGCCAAGCAAGCCCATAGACTCCTATGCATAGTGCTGAGATTCCTGGGAGTTGTAGTTTGAGATAGCATCCATATAATCAGACAATAGACTCCTTACACTACAGATCCCAATAGGCACTGTGCAATAGGAGAAGTGGAGAGATGATTTTTATTAAACTGCCAGGGAAAGTTCTTCCTCATGGCACCAAGGGTGGGTGAGAGAGAGAGAGCACCTCTGTCTGGATATTTGCCTGCCAACAGGAGACCATACCAGCCTGTGACTGGGAGTGAGGACACCCGGGGGCAGAGCAGCACCACCCACATTACAGCACCTGCACTGCTGCCGCAGGGAGACTGGAGCGTCCACTCACCCTCCGCTTCCCACTGCTGATCACCAGAGGAGAAAGAACAAGGGGCCCCCTCTTCTACCGCAGCATGCTGGTGGTGAGAGGGCTATTCACCCATTGCTGATACTGCTAGTAAGGACTGAGCCACTGAGAGTGCCCAATCCATACCACACCCAATTCTGAACTTATTCCAAATCCAAGCTGCACCTATACCAACTTCATACAGGGAAGGACAACTGTCTAACAGTTATTCCTCTCACTTCCCTTTCGTTCTGGAATAATGTCTTATGCTGTCACCCCAGGGTCACCGCTCTCGCCTGCCCTTTGGGGGATTGCAGCGCTGCAATAGCGGGCGCACCCAGGGCTGTCTTAATGAGAGGGCACTGCCCAGGGGCCCCAGCTGCATGGGGGGCCCCTGCACTTTCCCCAAAGCAGCTGGTCCTTGAGCCCACGCTGCCCTGAAATTGGGAACCCCATGATGGCACTGAGAGTGATAGATGCAAAGGGGAAGCAGTCTGCCTCTTACCTACTTAATGTCTGTTTACCTGCACTGTCACTATAATAGGGGCCCCAGAGCATTACTTTGCCCAGGGGCCCATGATGCTATTAAGACGGCCCTGGGCGCACCGTGTCCCTAGGATACGGCGTGACCCCAATCTCAGAATTTTCAGTCTAAGGGGGTATTAGATGGTAGACATATGCGATTCGCTACTTTCCTATTTAATTTTTTTATGAATTTCAACCATATAGTTAATTCGGAAACATTCGAATTAGCGAAAACCCAGTTTAGTGAATTTTTCCAAATATTCGTCAATTTGAATATTAAAGAATTCTTAAATTTGTAAATTGAACATTTGAAAATTCGTAAATTCAAAAATTTCAACATTCAGAAATTCTGAAATTCTGAAATACGTAATTTCGCAAATTCGAAAATCCAAAAACCTGAATTTTCAAAAATCTGAAATAATAACTGACTATTAAATTAGAAGTATTGGAATTTCCTGTCAAATTTGGCTGTTAGTGAACGTAACGAATACGAATTTATCCGAAGTTACGAATGATCCGAAATAACAAATGCCGCATCTAAACAAATGGAACGTAACAAATTAATTATAATGAATAACAATAATAATAAAACCTTTTTATTATTATTATTTATTATTAATTTGTTCTGTTTCATTTGTTTAGATGCGGCATTCGTTATTTTGGATAATTCGTAACTTCAGATAAATTTGTATTCGTTACGTTCACTAACAGCCAAATTTGAAAGGAAATACCAATACCTATAATGTAATAGTTAGTTATTATTAGTTACTCTAAATTTTGGGATTTTCTTTCTTATTTTTCAGATTTTCGAATTTACGAGTTTACTAATTGCGATCATAATGAATGACCTGAAAAAAACTAAAACTAACAAACTTTTCAGCAGTGCGCATGTCTGTTAGATGGACTAGCAGATTTAGCTACACTAACAAACTGAAGTCAAACTCCAGCCCACACTTTTAAAGCAGTTCCAGTAAATCGTTTTTTGTTTTCCTTTTTGGGTTAAAGATTTTACCTAAATAATTAAAAGCTGATCATTGTAATGGTTTGCCTTATCTCTGCAACTGCAAGAGAACTTTTCTCAGACTTTACAGATCATCACATAACAGAAGTAAAAACAGAATAACAGAAGTAAAAAAAAAAGGTAAACTAAAGCAGCCATCACATCTAAGAATTGGTAGGCTGCAATCAGGCCCGGACCGGGACAAAAAATGGTCCTGGGCATTTTAGGCTGAGCAGCCCCGAGTCCAGGGGCCCTTCTCTAGGAGCCCGGTAGCGGAAGGCCAGGGTCTGATCACAAGTGCGACCTTTGCGAACCTGATAGTTCTGCTGTCAGTATTTTTTTTTTTTTATATATATATATATATTTTTTTATAATTTTTGAACTATTTTTTTATACAATTTTATTTTTCATTATTTCTCAGGCCCCGTACACACGATAGAATCCATCCGCTGAAAAATCCCAGCGAATGGGTTTCAGCGGATAGATCCTATGGTGTGTACACTCCAGCGGATCTGTTTCCGCAGATATTTATCCCCTGGGATGGATTCCAGCAGATCGAATATTTGCTGACATTCTAAACAAATCTATCTGCTGGAGTCCATCCCAACGGATGGATCCGCTGGTCTGTATAGACTCACCGGATCCATCCGTCCGAAGGGATCCCCCGCATGCGTCGTAATGATTCGACGCATGCGTGGAATTCCTTATATGACAGCGTCGCGCACGTTGCCGCGTCATAATCGCGGGGACGGCGCGACACGTCATCGCCAGAGGATTTCGGCGCGGATTTCAATGCGATGGTGTGTACACTCCATCGCATGAAAATCCGCCGAAATCCTCGAGAGGATTTATCCGCGGAAACGGTCCGCTGGACCGTATTCGCAGATAAATTCTCTCGTGTGTATGGGGTCTTACACATTTTTTTTCAGGAGCCCCATCTTTGGTGAGATATCAGGGGTCTAAACAGATCCCTTAACATCTCACCTTTGCGTAGACATGGGCACTGCTGAAACATTTGTTTTCATTTTCGTTTCATTCGTTTTTTGTTTATTTATTTTTTTTTTCGTTTTTTGGGTCACTTGTTATGATCAAAGGGCCAGATTCACAGTGAGAGTACGCCAGCGTACTTTCAAATTTGCCGCGTCGTATCTTTAGTTTGAATCTTCAAACCAAGATACTACGGCTTTTGGCTTCGATACGACAGGCGTACGGCTTCGTACACCTTCGGATCGTAGATGCAATACTTCGGCGACCGCTGGGTGGAGTTTGCGTCGTTTTCTGCGTCGGGTATGCTAATTAGCTTTTTCCGTCGATCCACGAAGGTACGTGCGGCCGTCGCATTCTCTTACGTCGTCGCTGGTCGGCTTTTCCTGGCGTATAGTTAAAGCTGCTATTTCGTGGCGTATAGATAGACTTGCCATGTTAAAGTATGGCCATCGTTCCCGCGTCGAATTTTGAATTTTCTTTTTTTGCGTAAGTCATCCGTGAATAGGAAAGGACGTAACTCACGTCTACGTTCAAAAAATGATGTCGGTGCGACGTCATTTCGCGCAAAGCACGGCGGGAAATTTTGAAACGGAGCATGCGCATTTCAATCGGCGCGGGGACGCGCTTCATTTAAATGAATCACGCCCCCTACCCGCCCAATTTGAAATACGCGCCGAGAAATACACAACGCCGCCGTAACTTACGGCGCGAAATCTTCCTGGATTCGAAATTCCGCCAGGTAAGATACGGCGGCGTAGCGTATCTCTGATACGCTGCGCCAGGGCAATTATTTGTGAATCTGGCCCAAAATTCGTAAATTTGAAAATTCAGAAAATTCGTAAATTAGAAAATTCGTAAATTTGTAAATTCATAAATTAGAAAATTCGAAAAACCAAAAATTCGAAAATCCGAAAATTCGTATATCCTAAAATTGAGAAATTGGAAATTTGAAAATTGAGAAATTCTAAAATCCCAAAATTTGAAAATCCGAAAATAAGAGAGAAAATCACAAAATTCGAAAGAACAAAAATTCTTAAATTCGAAATAATATTTAACTATTTATAACTAATAATAACTATTAAATTATATTGGAATTTCCTTTCAAATTTGGCTGTTAGTGAATGTAACGAATACGAATTTATCCGAAGTTCCGAATTATCCAAACTAACGAATGCCGCATCTAAACAAATGAAACGGAATAAATAAATATTAAATAATATTGATAATGAAAAGTTTTTATTATTATTGTTATTTATTACTATTAATTTGTTACATTCCATTCATTTAGATGTGGTATTTGTTATTTCGGTTAATTCGTAAATGCGAAACTTTAAAGGAAATTTCAATACCTATAATTTAATAGTTATTATTAGTTATAGTTAGTTAGTTATTATTTTGAATTTTAGGGGCCAGATTCACGAAGCAGATACGACGGTGTATCTCAGATACACCATCGTATCTCAGCTTTTTTCAGGTCCTATCTATGCGCCTGATTCATAGAACCAGTTACGCATAGATAGGGCTGAGATCCGACAGTGTCACACTGTGTTACACTGTCGGATCTTTTTTTTGAATTAAAAATGGCGCCGGGGGCGTTCCCGCTGATTTACACTGAATAATATGTAAATCAGCGAGATACGCGAAATTCACGACCGTACGCGGACCCGACGCAGTGTTCTTACGTCGTTTCCGTAGCGCGGTACCCGTCGTATACTTACCCCTGCTAAAAGCAGGGGTAAGTATTGTTAAGTATAGCCGTCGTTCCCGCGTCGAGTTTGAAATTTCCTACGTCGTTTGCGTACGCCGATTCACGAACACGCGCGTCGCAAGTCTAGCTCCCGTCGCAACCACTGACGTCCTATTGACGTCAGTGGGAGCAATGCACGCCGGGAAATTCCCCGGACGACGCATGCGTATTTAAATCGGCGCGGGAGCGCGCCTGATTTAAATATGACACTCCCCTAGCCGCGGAATTTGAATTCCGCTGGGGGATTTAGGATCCGCCGTCGCAAGTTTGGAGGTAAGTGGTTTGTGAATTAGCCACTTGCCTCCTAAACTTGCGGGAGCGGATCTTAATTCACGTAGAACGAGCGGATCTATAGATCCGCTGCGCTACGTGAATCTGGCCCTAGAATTTTTGTTCTTTTGAATTTTGTGATTTTTCTCTCTTATTTACGGATTTTCAAATTTTGCGATTTTCGAATTCCTGAATTTTCAAATTTCCAATTTCTGAATTTTGTGATTTTTCTCTCTTATTTAAGTTAGTCATAGTTAAGTTATTATTAGTTAATTATTATAGATTTTTAAATTTTGGGCTTTTCGAATTTTCGCTCTTAATTTCGTATTTTGTTAAGCCAAAAACTGCAGAAATTTGAAAGGTAATAATTTAATAGTTAGTTAGTTATTATTTTGAATTTTAAGATTTTTGTTCTTTCGAATTTTGTGATTTTCTTATTTTCGGATTTTCAAATTTTTGGATTTTCTAATTTCTAAATGTAAACATTTCCAATTTCTGAATTTTGTGATTTTCTCTCTTATTTAAGTTAGTCATAGTTAAGTTATTATTAGTTAGTTAATATAGATTTTTAAGTTTTGGGGTTTTCAAATTTTCGCTCTAAGATTTCGTATTTTGTTAAGCCAAAAACTGCGGAAATTTGAAAGGTAATTTCAATACCTTTAATTTAATAGTTATTATTAGTTATAGTTAGTTTGTTATTATTTTGAATTTAAAAATTTTTGTTCTTTCGAATTTTGTGATTTTCTTATTTACGGATTTTCAAATTTTGGGATTTTCGAATTCCTGAATTTTAAAATGTCCAATTTCTGAATTTTGTGATTTTCTCTCTTATTTAGGTTAGTCATAGTTAAGTTATTATTAGTTAGTTATTATAGACTTTTAAATTTTGGGTTTTCGAATTTTCGCTCTTAATTTTGTAATTTTGTTCTTTTGAAATTCCGCTTTTACTTTCCGATTTTAATATTTTCGATATTCTGAAATTTCGAATTTTCGAATATTCTAATTTACTAATTTATGAATTTTCGAATATTTGAATTTACGAATATACCGAAAAATTCATCAATGGGGTTTTCGTTAATTCGGATATTTCCGAATTTGTCGACATTTGTTAAAAAAAACGAATTTGGAACTAAATGAATTGCACATGTCTACCTTTGAGACAGAGAAAAGAGAGTGAGGACGCAGTCCTTCAGACCTCCAGTCCTCACTCTCCTTCTCTTCAGTCTGAGCAGTACAGAATGAATGAACAGGGATATTTCTGTACAGAGCCTCCTATTCATTCATAAAATGAAGTATATTAAACACAGTTTACTATGCCTCAGTTATGAATGGACAAAGTCAGTGATCAGTACCAATCACTCACTGTCCATTCAGAAAAGGAAGGGGCGGGTAAATGACTCATTTACTGACCCCTACCCCGCTCTCCATCCTGACAGATCCCCGTAGCAACCAGAGGGAAAGGGGAGGGGGGAACCCAGCAGTGATGCAGGGGAGGCGGTGGGGCAGGAGAGAGCACTCAGGGGCCCAGAGACACCTGGATAGGAGGGTGGCGGTGGGGCGGCATATATATCAGGCATACCTGTTTAGAGTTACAGAGGAGGTCTTGTGCTAGAATTGTTGCTCTCGCTCTAACGCATGCGGCAATACCTCACATGTGTGATTTGAACACCGTTTACATGTGGGTGCGACTTACGTATGCGCTTGTTTCTGTGCGCGAGCTCGCGGAGACGGGGCGTTTCACTTTTTTTATTCTTCATTTGACTTTTATTTTATTTTTTTTATTCTTATTACAAGGAATGTAAACATCCCTTGTAATAGGAATAGTGTGTGACAGGTCCTCTTCATGGAGAGATGTAGGATCTACAGGGCCGTCTTAACAGCATCATGGGCCCATGCACTCTGACCCCTCTACACCCCTGATGTCCCCCCAGCACTCTGACCCCTCTACACCCCTGATGTCCCCCCAGCACTCTGACCCCTCTACACCCCTGATGTCCCCCCAGCACTCCGACCCCTCTACACCCCTGATGTCCCCCCAGCACTCTGACCCCTCTACACCCCAGATATCCCCCCAGCACTCCGACCCCTCTACACCCCTGATGTCCCCCCAGCACTCTGACCCCTCTACACCCCAGATATCCCCCCAGCACTCTGACCCCTCTACACCCCTGATGTCCCCCCAGCACTCTGACCCCTCTACACCCCAGATATCCTCCCAGCACTCTGACCCCTCTACACCCCAGATATCCCCCCAGCACTCTGACCCCTCTACACCCCAGATGTCCCCCCCAGCACTCTGACCCCTCTACACTCCTGATGTTCCTCCAGCACTCTGACCCTTCTACACTCTAGATATTCCCCCCAGCACTGTAACAATATACCATAAGAAACCCCTTGTATTGTGACCCCACTACATCCCTGATACCCCCTACACTGTGGCCTCTTTACATCCCTTCCTTTGAGTCCCAAGCATTCAAGCTGCATTGTGCGGGATCAGAGCATCCCTGGCGCTCCGGCACTGCCCTTCCCTGCTGGCTGTGAAATAATAGGTATCGTTCTGCACAGCACAGCGCACTGCTGCCAGCCTGCCTCCCCTGTGTATCTATCACTTTCAGTGCCATCATGGGGCCCCCAATTTCGGGGGGGCCATGGGCTAAAGGACCAGCTGCTTTGGGCAAAGTGCAGGGTCCCCCCATGCAGCTGGGGCCCCTGGGCAGTGCCCAGGTGTGCCCTCTCATTAAGACAGCCCTGGCCCCGGATCTATAAGACCTCACATCTCTCCTCCAGGCTGGAAGGCCCGAGATAAAAAAATAAAATAAACTCTCTCGGCCTTTCCAGCTGTGTCCCTGGCATTGCTTACTTCCGCCGGACGTGACGTCATAATGTTGTGCACGGGCCTCCGAGGGTCATAGAGATGACTGGGAACCATCTGGTCACCGGAAATCTCTATGCTCAATATCCGGCTCGACCGATTCCTTTTTTGGCTCGCCCCTGCGATTGGTGAGCCGGAGAAAGAATCGGTCGCCGCTGGAAGTTGAGCATAGAGATAGGGAGAAGCACCGGAGGGCAGCAGGAGGGGGGGCATCCCCTCCCGCAGCCTGTAAGAACGATGAAGCGGCCTGTAAGAACGATCAAGAACAAAGCCTCAGTAGCACATCAGATAAACTACCAACATACCGTACAAGCCAAACTTGCTAGAAGTTTTTCAAATATTCATCCAGCTTTAAAACAATTAGACAAAGGGAGCCTCAAAGCAAGCTGCTTACCCATTGTGCTCTGAGAATCCTTCGTCGTTTGTATTAATTGTTTATTTGTAAAATACTGTAAACAGTGAGAAAACGGTTATAAAAAAAGTTTCAATTAACCACTTCCCGCCCAAGGACGTCATATGACGTCCTGGACATTCAGTGGGGATATCTGAAAGATGCCTGCAGCTACAGGCATCATTCAGATATCCATCTCTTCAGCCATCGATTCTGTGCACCATAAGAACGATCTTAGCGGCAGTTCCGATCATTTTTATAGGCGGCGGGAGGGGACGTCCCCCCCTCCCTTGCCATCCGGTGCTTCTCCGGGCTCTCCCTTGCCATCGGAGACCCGGAGAAACGACCTGCCGGCGTCGGATGGAAAGCATAGAGTAGACTGGTGACCAGATTGTCACCAGTCATCTCTATGATCGTCGGAGGCCCGGGCGCGATGTTATGACGTCATGCCCGGGTACCGGAATGTAAACACAGCCGCAATCGCGGCTGAAAGCATGAGATCTGTGAATTTTTTTTCACAATCTAGTTCTTTCCAGCCTGGAGGAGAGATGTGGGGGGAGGGGAGGTCTTATTGACCATCTCTCCATAAAGAGGACCGTCACAAACCATTCCTATTACAAGGGATGTTTACATTCCTTGTAATAGGAATAAAAGTGATCAAAAAAAAAAAAGTAAAAAAAAAGTGTAAAAATAAAAAAAAATGAGGAAAATAAAAAATAAAATAATAATAAAAAAAAAATTTAAACTCCCCTATCCCGGGTAGCTCGCGTTCAGAAGCGAACACACACATAAGTATCGCCCACATATGTAAACGCCGTTAAAACCACACATGTGAGATATCGCCGTGTGCGTTAGAGCGCCAGCAACAATTCTAGGACTAGACGTACTCTGTAACTATAAATTTGTAACCTGTAAAAAAAAAAAAAAAAAAAGTGACGCCAATGGAGATTTTTAAGTACTGAAGTTTGGCGCCATTCCATGAGTGTGCGCAATTTTAAAGCGTGACATGTTAGGTATCTATTTACTCGGCATAACTTCATCTTTCACATTATACAAACAAATTGGGCCAACTTTACTGTTTTGTTATTTTTTTAATTCATGAAAACTTTTTTTTCCCCAAAAAAAGGAGTTTGAAAAATGATTGCGCAAATACCGTGCGAGACCGCCATTTTATTCCCTAGGGTGTCTGCTAAAAAAAACATATATAGTGTGTGGGGGTTCTGAGTAATTTTCTAGCAAAAAAAATATGATTTTTGCATGTAGGAGAGAAGTGCCAAAATAGACCCGGTATGGAAGTGGTTAAAAAAAAAAAAAAAGCAACAAGTGATGGGTCCCCTAAAACTCCCAGACTTGATGAAAACAGAAAAATATGATAAATAAATCCCCTTTAAGATTGGGGTTCACAGGGGTCCCCTGAGACGGGTGAAGCAGAGAGGACAGATCCTCCGGTCTCCAGTAAATGGGGCCCGGTCCGGAGACAGCCCCGCTGCCTGTAAAAGATAGAGAACGGCGTCTGGAGGCCGCGGCTCCCCCAGCACTTAATGTTCTGTATTGTTAAAAGCCGAACGTCAGGATAACTTATAGAGAGACATCGCAAAAGTGGCAGTAATGATTTTTCATGTCACTTAGACATTACAGACGTCCTTAATTACTCTTTGGCAAAGGGCATATTTAAAGAGGAAGAGGAGAAGGTTCAGCAGCGTGATGAATAATTGAGGAGCTCACAAACAGTCATATCGGCTGTACAGGGCACTGGACACTTACAGGAAGCCTGGACCGGCCAGAGGGCCCCCCAAACGGGGCCACTTTATACTAAGCACAGCCACACAGATAATAAGGGGCTCATTATCCACGCTGGAACCAACAGGAACGTGGATTTCCTACTTTAAAGAGGAGCTCCACCCAAAAGGGGAAGCTCTGCTTGTTCGCTTCTCTCTCCCCCCTCCGCTGCCACACTCCGTCCCCACTCCACCACGGCGAGGTCCCCCGGAAGTTCGCCCCTCTCTGTGACGGGGGGCACTTTGGGCGGGGGGCACGTGGAACCCAAAATCCCTTGGAGAGATTAGGAAACCATTGTTTCAGCTCCACATGGACCTCCTATGTCCAAGTCACCCTGTGCCTCAAATAGGGGCACAGGGTGACCGAGAAATCCAGCCTGATCTGTACTAATCAGACTCACTGTACAACCACACTGAGATGTTTTATATATATATATATATATATATATATATATATATATATATATATATATATATATATATATATGTGTATATATACTGTATCTATACTGTGTGTGTGTGTATATATATATATATTGTATATGGTCTCATACTAAGGTGTGCTCTGTGTTCGGTCGTTTGGGGCGTTGCTGTATCCCATTGTTCTATTGTGTCTGTCTGCCTTGGGTATTATGGGATGTGTATGTAGATAAGCTGTGAGAGGGGAGGGGGCGAATTCCTCCAACAGCTCTCCATGTTGATTGGACAGTCTACTGAGAAGTTTGAATATCTCTGTGTACTTGTGTTTCAATAAACAGTTCCATGTGGCAGTTTTGTAACTGAGCTAGTCTCGCCTGGTTCTTACAATATATGGGCAATAATATCTCATATATGGAGTTCCAGACTGGAGGAAGCAGTGTGCTGACGGAAGCACTCAAGAGGAGTGTGGGACGTTCCGTTACACCCTCCTCTTTCCCCCACCACCAGACCATTCATGAAGCGCAGCACACTTCGCACATGCGTAGTAGGGAACCGGCTGTAAAGGTCTTTACTGCTATATGGGGCTACGCTAGAGAGATTTCCTTTTACTTCCTGTCCTGATGACAACCCTTTACTTCAATCTATTCTATATACATAGTACACTCAATCCAGTCTGCATACAGTGCTTTCGAAATGTATTCACAGCGCTTCACTTTTTCCACATTTTGTTATATTACAGCCTTATTCCAAAATGGATTAAATTCATTATTTTCTTCAAAATTCTACAAACAATACCCCATTATGACAGCGTGAAAGAAGTTTGTTTAAAATCTTTGCAAAATTATAAAAAAAAAAAAAATCCCATCTACATAAGTATCACAGGCTCCTCCCATGTACATAAGTATCACAGGCTCCTCCCATGTACATAAGTATCACAGACTCCTCCCATGTACATAAGTATCACAGGTTCCTCCCATGTACATAAGTATCACAGGCTCCTCCCATGTAGATAAGTATCACAGACTCCTCCCATGTACATAAGTATCACAGGTTCCTCCCATGTACATAAGTATCACAGGCTCCTCCCATGTAGATAAGTATCACAGACTCCTCCCATGTACATATGTATCACAGGCTCCTCCCATGTACACAAGTATCACAGCCTATGCTCAATACTTTGGTGAAGCACCTTTGGCACCAATTACAGCCTCAAGTCTAAGAAACAAAAAAAATCCCATGTACATAAGTATCACAGACTCCTCCCATGTACATAAGTATCACAGGCTCCTCCCATGTACATAAGTATCACAGGCTCCTCCCATGTACATAAGTATCACAGGCTCCTCCCATGTACATAAGTATCACAGACTCCTCCCATGTACATAAGAATCACAGGCTCCTCCCATATACATAAGCATCACAGGCTCATCCCATGTACATAAGTATCACAGGCTCCTCCCATGTACATAAGTATCACAGGCTCCTCCCATGTACATACATATCACAGGTTTTATAGGCTCCTCCCATCTACATAAGTATCACAGACTACTCCCATGTACATAAGTATCACGGGCTCCTCTCATGTACATAAATATCACAGACTCCTCCCATGTAGATAAGTATCACAGCCTTTACTCAATACTTTGGTGAAGCTCCTTTGGCACCAATTACACCCTCCAGTCTTTCTGAGTATGATGCTACAAGCTCGGCACTCCTATTTTCGGGCAGTTTCTCCCATTCCTCTTTGCAGGACCTCTCAAGCTCCATCAGGTTGGATGGGGAGTGTCGGTGCACAGCCATTTTCAGATCTCTCCAGAGATGTTCAATCGGGTTCAAGTCTTGGCCCTGGATGGTCCCCTCAAGGACATTCATAGAGTTGTCCTGTAGCCACTCCTTTGTTCTCTTGGCTGTGTGCTTAGGGTCATTGTCGTGTTGGAAGATGAACCTTCATCCCAGTCTGAGGTCCAGAGCGCTCTGGAGCAGGTTTTCATCAAGGATGTCTCTGCTGAAAAACATCCCCACAGATTGGAGTCCACCTGTGGTAAATTCAGTTGATTGGACATGATTTGGAAAGACACATCCTGTCTATATAATTTCCCACAGTTAACCGTGAATGTCAGAGCACAAACCAAGCCATGAAGTCCAAGGAATTGTCTGTAGACCTCAGAGACAGGATTGTATGGAGGCACAGATCGGGGGAAGGGTGCAGAAAAATGTCTGCAGCCTTGAAGGTCCCAATGAGCACAGTGGCCTCCATCATCCGTAAATGGAAGAAGTTTGGAACCACCAGGACTCTTCCTATAGCGGGCCGCCTTGGCCAAACTGAGAGGACCGGGGAGAAGGGCCTTAGTCAGTGAGGTGACCAAGAACCCGATGGTCACTCTGACAGATCTCCAGTGTTTCTCTGTGGAGAGGAGAACCTTCCAGAAGAACAACCATCTCTGCAGCACTCCACCAATCAGGCCTGTATGGGGGAGGGGCCAAAAAGAAGCCACCCCCAATATAAGGCACATGACAACCCACCCGGAGTTTGCCAAAAGACACCTGAAGGACTCTCAGACCATGGGAAACCAAAATCACTGATCTGATGGGATTGAAGGACTCTGACACCAAGGGAAACCAGGCACCGCTCATCACCTGGCCCAGCCAGAGCCCAGACTTGAACCCGATTGAACATCTCTGGAGAGATGTGAAAATGGCTGTGCACCGACACTCCCCATCCAACCTGATGGAGCTTGAGAGGTCCTGCAAAGAAGAATGGGAGAAACTGCCCGAAAATAGGAGTGCCGAGCTTGTAGCATCATACTCAGAAAGACTGGAGGGTGTAATTGGGGCCAAAGGAGCTTCACCAAAGTATTGAGCAAAGGCTGGGATACTTATGTATATGGGGAGGAGCCTGTGATACTAATGTACATGGGAGGAGTCTGTGATACTTATGTACATGGGAGGAGTCTGTGATACTTATGTACATGGGAGGAGCCCATGATACTTATGTACATAGGAGGAGCTTGTGATACTTATGTACATGGGAGGAGCCTGTGATACTTATGTACATGGGAGGAGCCTGTGATACTTATGTACATGGGAGGAGTCTGTGATACTTATGTACATGGGAGGAGCCTGTGACACTTATGTATATGGGAGGAGCCTGTGATACTTGTGTACATGGGAGGAGCCTGTGACACTTATGTACATGGGAGGTGCCTGTGATACTTGTGTACATGGGAGGAGCCTGTGACACTTATGTACATGGGATTTTTTTTGTTTTAAATTTTTAATACATTTGGGAAGATTTCAAACAAACTTCTTTCATGTTGTCATTATGGGAGATTGTAGAATTTTGAGGAAAATAATAAATTTAATCCATTTTGGAATAAGGCTGTAAAATGTGGAAAAAGTGAAGCACTGTGAACATTTTCTGGATGCACTGTATAATAAAGGCCTGCAATACTTATCTGAAGAGGGCACCTTTCTCTCACCACAGGCCCCCCTTATGTTTTCCTCACCTCCAGATCCCAAACCTGACCATCAGCTACTCTCATGGAGCTCATCACCAACAATCACCCAGGGGAAGATTTCTCTGGCTGCCTCCCCCCCCAAGCTTTTCCACCTGTAAAGAGGACCTGACATCGGTTTACATTCCCAGCTCCTCCTGTTTGGTTCCCCATAGTATAAATGTAGCACCCTCCTACATAGGCTGCTAGGTACATTAATTTTTGGGGTTTTTGTTTTGTTTGCTTTTCTGTAATTAGAGGAGCAGCTGGTGATTGTTTGGACTGATCAGGGTCTCACAGGCTGCACACTTGATTGCTTCTTCCTGCCTTCTGGAAGCCCCCAGAACATAGAAGTGGAGCAGGTCAAATTAGCAGTCTGAATTCTTATGGGTCTCAGCCAATCCCTGGGGAGGTGTGCCCGGTAGGTGGTTGCAGGTCACATAAATAGTCTAGGGTCTGGAGCATTCTTGTTCTTGTCCAGGAGGAGAGGTTCCCAGGCTGAAAATCCTACCTGTCCTCTTTGTGGACCCTGCTGTGGCAGAGCTGGGGGGCCTGTTCTGCTAAAAACTCTGAAACTAAGCAAAGGATTTCACAGAGAATCCAGTCTGGAAGATGCACTGAGTAATTTGATCATTCTGATATTGGAGTGAGGCGTCCAAGCATCCAGTGAGTAAAGACATGAGTAAAGGACTGTTGCTGCTGATATCCCTACCAGTGGCGGCTGGTGACGTTTTAGGATGGGGGGCGCAAGACCCCGCCCCTCCACATTTGGTCCCTCCCACTTACCATAAGCCACACCCCTTATAGAATCCACCGTCCCCTGTATTCCACTTGTTTCCACTCATAGTGTCAGGAGTATAAAGCTCAGCATCACAGCACAGAGTATATAGCCCCAGCATCACAAATCATGGTATATAGCACAGCCTTACAGATCGGCGCAAACTAAAAAATTACACTGTTAGTAATGAAGGACTCTAAATGGGATGAGATTACCAGAGACTGCGGACATACTGCACGAGATTACCAGAGACTGCAGATATACTGCACGAGATTACCAGAGACTGCGGACATACTGCACGAGATTACCAGATACTGCGGAGTGCGGACATACTGCACAAGATTACCAGATACTGCGGACATACTGCACAAGATTACCAGAGACTGCGGACATACTGCATTAGATTACCAGATGATACTGCGGACATACTGCACAAGATTACCAGAGACTGCGGACATATTGCACAAGATTACCAGAGACTGCGGACATACTGCACAAGATTACCAGAGACTGCGGACATACTGCATTAGATTACCAGATGATACTGCGGACATACTGCACAAGTTTACCAGAGACTGCGGACATACTGCATTAGGTTACCAGATGATACTGCGGAAATATTGCACAAGATTACCAGAGACTGCGGATATACTGCATCTGCGTCTGCCGGGCCTTAACCCGAGAATCCCCTGTGCAAATGCGCCGCTGCAGTCAGCGGCTCATTGCAAGGGGAATATCTCCTAAACCGTACAGGTATAGGAGACATTTTTTTTACCTACAGATAAGCCTTATTATAGGCTTACCTGTAGGTAAAAGTTTCAAAAAGCACTATACAACCACTTTAAATGAAACTACAAAAGACAACCATCTTGGAAAATATTAAGCTGCAACCCTCTATTGGGGTTAAAAGCAATTAAGTAAATTAAGTAATTAAGTACCGTATTTATCGGCGTATACCACGCACTTTTTTGCCCTGAAAATCAGGGCAAAATCGTGGGTGCGCGATATACGCCGATACCCGCTTTCCCGCGCCGAGTTTGAATACTGCGCCGGCATATACCGAGCGCAGTACACTCGTGTATAGTCGGGCAGGCTCGGCTCCTCTCGCGCTCACGTCCTGGACGTACAGGACGTGAGCGCGAGAGTAGCCAAGCCTGGCCGACTATACACGAGTGTACTGCAAACTCGGCGCGGGAAAGCGGGGATCGAGCGGGGAGGACGCCGCAGAAGGACGCCGGACCCGACGAAGAGGACACCCGAAGCCGCAGACGGACGCCAGACCCGACGAGGCCACCGATGGACGCCGCGCAAGACACCAAAACTGTAAGTACTAAAATCTTTTTTTACAGGAATGTCGGGTCCACTTTAGGGGTGCGCGCTATACGCTGGAGCGCGCAATACCCCGATAAATACGGTAAATTCAACTTTATATCCATAAACAAATCAATAATTATTTTTAAATAAATATCAAAATACCAAAGCTAAGCCACAAAGACTAAGCTGAAAATAACAGTCCACAAGGTCCAGTTCACATACTGGCCCAGATTCAGGTAGATCCACGCAATATTTGCGTGGGCAAAGGGCAACGATTTTTGCTCTGCGCCCACGCAAATATTTTGATATGCCCGCGATTCACGGAGCAGTAGCTCCGTAAATTGCGCGGGCGCTATGCTAAATAGCCGGGCGTAAGGGTGCCTAATGTAAATGATCCCGCCGGGGGGGGGGAATCATTTAAATTAGGCGCGCTCCCGCGCCGAGCGAACAGCGCATGCTCCGTCGGGAAACTTTCCCGACGTGCATTGCGGCAAATGACGTCGCAAGGACGTCATTTGCTTCTAAGTAAACGTGAATGGCGTCCAGCGCCATTCACGAATCACTTACGTAAACGACGTGAAATTTAAATTTCACGAGCGGGAAGGGCGGCTATACTTTAGCATTGGCTGCCCCTGCTACAGCAGGAGCAACCTTGCGCTAAAGTCGCCGTACGGAAACTCCGTACCTTGCGTGTGCAGGGCCCGCGCAACTTTTGTGAATCGGTGGTAGTATGCAATTTGCATACTATACGCCGATCACAATGGCCGCGCCCCCTAGCGGACAACGCAAGAATGCAGCCTGAGATATGAAGGCATAAGGAGGCTTATGCCTGTCATATCCTAGGCTGCAGTCCGCGTAGCGATGTTCCTGAATCAGGGGCATTCGCTACGCGGGAGCAAAACAGCTATTGCGCCGCGCAACCTATGGTTGCGCGGGCGCAATAGCTTCTTGAATCTGGGCCACTGTGTAGTGCGAACTCGGGGGTTAAATTTTCTCTACTTTCCATGTGTCATGCAAAGGGGCAGCTGATTCCCTTGAATGGGCTGCCCTATGTGCGTTTGCTGCGGCAAAGAAGCTCGGGGACTAAATTTTGTATTGCACATTTTACACACTCCTTTTGCCGCACGACAATCACTGCTATTTTCGGGGAACATTTAAAGAAAAAAAAGTTAAAGAGGGGGGGGGGGGCGGGGGGTATTGGTGCTCGCGTCAGCTATTTGCGGGGAACATTTACAGAAAAAAAAGTTAATGAGCTGCTCGCGCCCATTTAAAAAAAAAAAAGGTAATAAGGGGGGGGGGGGGGGGGTTGGAGTGGCGCTATTTTCGCCTGATATGTAAATAAATGTTAATCAGCTCAGATGTGTGGGAAGACGGCCGCTTCAATAGGGGGTTGTTTGGGCTGCTGTCTCTACAAAATTACTCGGCATGAATTAGGCTTCTGTTCTTTACCTGATACGGAGACTGCGATGAGTTCCACTAAGCCGACGCCACTTCCTGTACTTCCAGTGACGTCGGCAGTAGCACAGAAAGCCCCGCCTAGTGGGAAACTGAAAGAAGCTCTGTACTGTGTGCACCCGCAATACAGTCCATCGCGCCAGAAGCATGTGGCGCGATGGGCAGCGCCACAAAGGCATTTTTACACTGCCAATGTAGCGCCTCGTCTGCAATCTCGTGATTGCACAGACTTGGCGCTACCCACCCGCACTGTGCCCGGCGCCGGGCACAGTGCACATAAGGACCTTTTTTAGATTTTTTTTTTTCTTAAAGAGACATGTTTAAATATTTTTTTTTTCAAATACTAGTGTTTGCCCGGCCTGGAACATTACTGAGGGCACCTCTGTGTTTTTTGGGCCATTGCTGGAAGAACTTTACTGAGAAGTAGTATTGCAGTGTCCTCAATATATTGTTCAGAATTTATGGAGTATCCCACAGTCCTATCCAAGTTATTCCACAATAAATACCAAAAAGGCAAACCCTAGTCTGTTCATTGAGCCAGAAGAGTGACTTTTGCGATGTGCCAGGCTTATATTTCCCTAATCTGGTAAAAGAAGCTCTGGTAAACCAGCGGGTCCCTTTGGTGTGCGCTACTTAAAATAAAATTCCGAAGATATGTTTGGAACCCTACATAATGGACACAGAAGAGGTGCACAGCCAACATATATATACTGTGCAGCTAAAAGCATCTGTTGGGCACCAGGGCCAGGACTTTGGGTGGGGGGGGGGGGGGGCGAACGGGCACCTGTCCATGGTCCTGTATTGAAGGGGGGGTGCTGCAGAGTTGGCTGCTCGTCCTGCTCCTTACTGACAGGCAGGGATGGATTGGCCATCGGGACTACAGGGAGTTTCCCGGTGGGCCGATGGCTCAGTGGGCCGGCTTCAGTGACAGCGGACCGCCGGCGCCCCCCTCTGCTCCTCTGTCTCTCCCTTCCCGCAACGCTCACCTCCTCTCCCTCCCCGCAGCGCTCACCTGGGAGGACAAAGAAGCAGGGGGAGGACCAGAGGAGCATGGGGATGACAGAGGAGCATGGGGGAGGGGACATACAGCTGACTCAACAGCTATGGCCTGGGAGTTTCTCACTTCTGCCTAATCTTGTCCCATAAGGGGGGCACCAAAATGATTCTTTGCCCCGGGTGAAATAATGTCTAGCTTCCCCACTGGTACTGCCTATAAGAGTACCAGCCGTTCTACTCTAATGAAGTAGAACAGGTAGTGGCTAGTGAAGGGGGAGAGTGCAAGAGTTGTCCGGCCGCCATGGGAGAGACCTGTCAAAGTGGGCCAGTCTGGATGAAGTCCAGGGCCAAATTTTTGTCCCAGTCCAGCCCTGCTGACAGGAGTGACTGCAGTGTTACTCCTGTCAGAAGGAGCAGAGACTGATAGCTGCTGCTGTAGGGAGTATTCAGCTTTCTCCTCCCTCCACCCTGTATGGGGCTGAATAGTGGCCACGCTGAGACAGAGAACTATCCTCAGTCTCATAGACCTGCTGCTGGGGAGGGAGGTCGGACTATGTCCTTCATCCTTTCTCCCCCTGTCATGTGACTTGTCACATGACCAGAGAGAGGAAGGAGCCACTGTGAGTACCGATCTCCCAGTACAAGTGGGAAAGGAGGGGCAACCACTCAAGAGCATAGGGACACCTGATGTAAAGAGGGACGCTATTAGGGACACTTGATTTAAAAGGGGCTCTGTTGGGGACACCTGATGTAAAGGGGGATTTCAATGGGGATACCCAATGTACAGGGGGACTCTTTTGGGGACACCTGATGAAAAGGGAGACAAAGATGTAAAGGAGAAGACATCGTGGGACGTGGATGCCTAAAACCAGTAAAGGTAAGTGCCGGGCGGGGGGGGGGGGGGGGGGAGAAAGCAATTTACAGGGCACAGTGGGGACAATTGGCACAGCGGCGACCATTAAAGGGCACAGTGGCTACGTTTAATGGCATGGCACAGTGGTGACAATGTATGGCACAGTGGTGACAATGTATGGCACAGTGGCTGTGTTTAATGGCATGGCACAGTGGTGACAATGGATGGCACAATGGTGACAATGGATGGCACAGTGACTGCGTTTAATGGCATGGCACAGTGGTGCGAATTGATGGCACAGTGACTGCATTTGATGGCATGGCACAGTGACTGCGTTTAATGGCATGGCACAGTGGTGCGAATTGATGGCACAGTGGCTGCATTTGATGGCATGGCACAGTGACTGCGTTTAATGGCATGGCACAGTGGTGCGAATTGATGGCACAGTGGCTGCATTTGATGGCATGGCACAGTGGTGCAAATTGATGGCACAGTGGCTGCGTTTGATGGCATGTAACAGTGGCTGCGTTTTGGGCACAGTGAGACTGCAATTTTTTTTTTCCTATGCGCCCCCCCAAAAATTTTGAGCACCAGCCGCCACTGGTTGGCAAGTATGAGGCAGCTGCTTTGGGCCCCACAACAATGACAGGGCCCAGGGCAGCCGCCCCTTTTGACCTGCCTTTAAGGACGGCCCTGGTCAGAAATGGAGGCAACTCCATAATATTGGCTTTGGAATGGGATGTCCCACAAGGCCATATAGGAGTGGTGGTCAGGTGACTACAAACTGGCCATATAATGTATAAAGTCCTTCAAAAGCTGAAGCTCAAGCGGGTAAATAGGCAATGAAATAGGCGGGAAATAGGCAATGAAATAGGCGTGTAAATAGGCAATGAAATAGGCGGGAAATAGGCAATGAAATAGGCGTGTAAATAGGCAATGAAATAGGCGTGTAAATAGGCAATGAAATAGGCGGGAAATAGGCAATGAAATAGGCGGATAAATCGGCAATGAAATAGGCGGGTAAATAGGCAATGAAATAGGCGGGTAAATAGGCAATGAAATAGGCGGGAAATAGGCAATGAAATAGGCGTGTAAATAGGCAATGAAATAGGCGTGTAAATAGGCAATGAAATAGGCGGGAAATAGGCAATGAAATAGGCGGATAAATCGGCAATGAAATAGGCGGGTAAATCGGCAATGAAATAGGCGGGTAAATAGGCAATGAAATAGGCGGGTAAATAGGCAATGAAATAAATGCATGGATCCACTCCTTGAAACATTATTTTCTTTACGTCTTCAGCTCCAGCTTCCGGCTACAACCCTCATGAAATGTAAGCCCCTTGGGCCCCCCGCAGACCAGGGCCCCCCGATACCTAGTTGTTTAGCGGAAATAACTTAGTCATTAGGAGCTGCTCTCCCGGTGGACTTCTTAAGCCGGAGTTTATTTATCATGGCTCTTTCGCGGCGCTCCCACAGCTGTCAGATGGGCCCAGCCAATATGACAACGGGCTTCTTCTTGATGGATGAGGACTCAGAAGAAAAGGTGCCTATGAACGAGAGCGAACACGGAGCCTGAGGGGGAAGAGAGAGGAAGGAGGGTGAGGGGGGGGGAGAGAGAGAGAGCCGGGACTGGAACATTTCTGCTGGAGAGTGCATGTACTTAAAAACCACAAGAAGTAAATAAGTAATCTAATCAAATGGGCTGCCGGGAACACTTTATTCCCCCCCGGCCCGGCTGTGTTTACAGAAAACTGGTCGGGGAGCGTTTAGTCGCCGTTGTGCGGTTACTGAGGTCCTGGCTCTGGTCGCGTTTATTGCCCTGTGATTGTGCTGCCCTCTTTTTTATCTCCTGTTTATGTGTTGTGGCTTTTTGTCACATCGTGGGATGCAGGTCATTTTACGGCTGCCGGGGTCACTCCACCGCGGCGGTCTCTTGGCTCTCACCGCGTCACCGGTTTGGGAAGAAAAATAAAATGTTACTATTTTCTCCACTTGTAATGCGGTAAAGCACGGCAGGGACATGGGGTGGTCCGGAAAGGGGAAGCTGCCCTGGGCACTGTGGTATTCAGGGCAGCCGTCAGAAATGTTGGGGCCCCTTACACAGCTTTAGGCGGGGCCCCCCTGGAGCAGAGAACGGGGGGGGGGCTGATGAAAAAAAAAAAGTGTAATCTCTTCTCTCCTGACATAACAAGCAGGGGGGAGGGTCTCCTCACAGGTGTAATGCAAAACAATAAATCAACGGGAGGGGGGCCGGCCGGGCCTGTAAGGGGCCCTGGGGACCATTGGGCCCCTTACAGGTGTAATGCAAAAAAAAAAAGTTTTTTTAATTTAAAAAAAAATGGGGGGGGGGGGCAGCCGGGCCTGTAAGGGGCCCCTTACAAGTTTAATGCAAAAAATAAACAAGAAAAAAAACATGAGGGGGCAGGCTGGGCCTGTAAGGGGCCCTGGGGACCATTGGGCCCCTTACAGGTGTAATGCAAAAAATGTATTTATTTTTTAAATTTAAAAAAAAAATGGGAGGGGGGCCAGCCGGGCCTGTAAGGGGCCCCTTACAAGTGTAATGCAAAAAAATAAATAAAATAAATAAAAAAACATGAGGGGGGCAGGCTGGGCCTGTAAGGGGTCCTGGGGACCATTGGGCCCCTTACAGGCGTAATGCAAAAAAATTAAGAATAAAAAAATAAACAGGAGGGGGCCAGCCGGGCCTGTAAGGGTCCCTGGGGACCACCTGGCCCATTACAGGTGTAATGCAAAAAAAACAAAAACGGGCGGGGGGCCACCCGGGCCCCTGGAGACCATCGGGCCCCTTACTAGTGTAATGCCTGTACCCCCCTGATGGCGGCCCTGGTGGTATTATACGAGGTGGTGGGGGGACACCTGGAGGGAATTTGGGGGGGGGGCAGAAAGCGGGTAAAAAAATATATAGGAGGGGAAATTTAGGGGACGTGCTAGGAGTGGTGATTCAGGCGGATTTGTTTTGGGAGGGGGATGGGGAAAGAGGATTTGTGTTAGAAGCAGGAGGGGCGGCTGCCCTGGGCACTGTGGTATCATATGAGCACCACATGAAGACTGGGGGGGGGGTTGTGTTGAGATGGGGAATTTGAGGGGTGTCAGGGGGTAATAATTGTTCTAGGAGGGCAAATGTTGCGAGGTGTTCTAGGAGTGGTGATTTGGGGGGATTTGGGCTAGAAGGGGGGTTGGGGGGTATTTGTTTTGGGAGGGGGGATGAAGAAAGGGGATTTGGGGGGTTTGTGCTATAAAAGTAATATGGTAGAGGGGAAAAAAATGTTGGTGGGGGGGGGGGGAATTGTGCTAATAGGGATGATTGCAGGGTATTTGTGGTAAGAAGGGAAATTTGTGGGGGGGGGGGGGGATTGTGCTAGGATAGGTGAATGGGGAGGGTAATTTGTGCTGGGGGGATTTTGAGTGGGGAGGAGAGGATTTGTGCTAGGAGGGGGATTTTTTTGTGGGGGGTGGGGGATAAGTGCTGGGGCATATGGGGAGAGAGAGGATTTGAGTTGGGAGGGGATGGGGGGCAAAGATTTGTGGTGGGTGGGGGAATTTCAGCAGGGGGGGGCAGATTTGAGGGGTAAGCATGCAGATTTGTGCTTGATCTTTTTATTTTATTTGGGGGGGGGGGGGATTTTCACTGACCCATAAAGCTTATACATCTTGGGGGGGCACAATTTTCGCCATGGGCTCTAGGTGACCTTGTCCCGGCACTGGCTATAAGGGTCAATTTGGGGGGGGGGGGGGGTGTGCTAGAAGAGGTGATACGGTCGAGGGGGAAGGAAATGTATGCCAGAAGGATCATTTTTTTGGGGGGGGGGATTTGCACTAGTAGGGATAATTTGGGGGTGCTTGTACTAGGAGGGATATTTGTATTAGGAGGGGGATATGGAGCAAGGGGGGGAGAGATTGTGTACCCGGGGAGGGAAAATTTGAGAGGTGGAGGATTTGTGCTAGGAAGGGGGGGGGGGGTGGCATTTGTGTTTGGGGGTATTTGGGGGTGGAGGGATAAGAGATTTGTGCTGGGATATCAGCGAGAGGGAGGGATTTGTACTGGGAAGAGGGGGAAATTATGCTTAGAGGGTAATCATGACGAATAGTGCCCAGTTTTTTTTGGGGGGGGAACCCCAAAACAGCAGCTGGAGCTGCTGCTCTTGTCGCCCTCGCTGGTCGCTGGAACGATCATGTTCAGGTAAGAACAAGGGGGGCTCTGGGGTGCAGCTTTTTTTTTTTGACAATAGCAGGGGAGGGAGGAAATCGCGATCTCGATTCTTAGCGATTAATCGTACACAGGGCCGCCATCAGGAATTATGGAATTATGGGGCCCCTTACACAGCTTCAGGCATGGGCCCCCTGGAGCAGAGAACCGCCTCCAATTGAGAAGTGTGGTCGTGAATTGAGAAGCGGGGGAGTGCTGCCACTTACAAAAAAAAGGGGGGGGGTAGCCATCCAGGGCCCTGGGGACCTCTGGGCCCTTTAATAAAAAGATAAAATAAAATAAAAAGAAATAAAAAAAATGATATAAAAAAGGGGGGGTTGCCATCCGGGGCCCCTGTCGACCTCTGGGCCCTTTAATAAAAAGATAAAAGAAAAAAAAGAAATACTAAAAATTATATAAAAAAAAGGGGTGGAGGGGTTGCCATCCGGGGCCCCTGGGGACCTCTGGGCCCTTTAATAAAAAGATAAAAGAAATAAAAAAAATTATATAAAAAGGGGGGGGTTGCCATCCGGGGCCCCAGGGGGCATCTGGGCCCTTTAATAGAATAATAAAAAAAAAAATATTTAGATATATATATTTTTTAAATAATTTAAAAAAAGGGGCGGTTGCTATCCGCGGCCCTGTGGACCTCCGGGCCCCTGGGCCCTTTAATAAAAACAAAAACAAAAATAACTATATAAAAAATTAAAAATTTAAAAAAAAGTTTTATAGTTTTTTTTATTTTTTAAATAAAAGGGGTTGCCACCTGGGGGCCCTAGGGACCTCCGGGCCTTTTAATCTATATATATAAAACTCAACGTGTGTGTGTATGTGTGTGTGTATGTATGTATGTTCCAGCATCACGTCCAAACGGCTAAAGATATTAACATGAAACTTGGCACACATGTTACTTGTATGTCAGCAACAAACATAGGATAGGTGGTTTAACCCTTACCCACCCCCATTTGCCATGGTCGGGGTTTTCCTTTAAAGTCCCATTCAACTCTATGGGAAATACATGTTACTTCATAACTTCCAAACGGCTGTACATATTTCGATAACACTTGGTCTCATGTTACTTATATGTCCACTTAACCACTTAAGCCCCGGACCAAAATGCTGCCTAAAGACCCAAGGGGTTTTTACAGTTCGGGACTGCGTCGCTTTAACAGACAATTGCGCGGTCGTGCGACGTGGCTCCCAAACAAAATTGGCGTCCTTTTTTCCCCACAAATAGAGTTTTCTTTTGGTGGTATTTGATCACCTCTGCGATTTTTATTTTTTGTGCTATAAACAAAAATAGAGCGACAATTTTGAAAAAAATTCAATATTTTTTACTTTTTGCTGTAATAAATATCCCCCAAAAACATATATATAAAAAAAAAAAATTCCCTCAGTTTAGGCCGATACGTATTCTTCTACATATTTTTGGTAAAAAAAATCGCAATAATCGTTTATCGGTTGGTTTGCGCAAAATTTATAGCGTTTACAAAATAGGGGATAGTTTTTTTGCATTTTTATTTATTATTTTTTTTTTACTACTAATGGCGCCGATCAGCGATTTTTTTCGTGACTGCGACATTATGGCGGACACTTCGGACAATTTTGACACATTTTTGGGACAATTGTCATTTTCACAGCAAAAAATGCATTTAAATTGCATTGTTTATTGTGAAAATGACAGTTGCAGTTTGGGAGTTAACCACAGGGGGCGCTGTAGGAGTTAGGGATCACTGTGTATGTGTTTACTAGTGTAGGGGGGTGTGGCTGTAGGACTGACGTCATTGATCGTGTCTCCCCTATAAAGGGGATGACGCGATCGATGCGCCGACACAGTGAAGCACGGGGAAGCTGTGTTTACACACGGCTCTCCCCGTTCTTCAGCTCCGGGGAGCGATCGCGGCAGAGCGGCTATAAACAAATAGCCGCGCCGTCGTCCCGGATCGCTCCCCGAGCGGACCCGACCTCCGCATGTACCGGGGGGGGGGGTCCCGATCGGACCCCCCACCCACGTCTAGCAGAGGACGTACAGGTACGTGATTGTGCCTGTCCGTGCCATTCTGCCGACGTAAATGTACATAAGGAGGTCGGGAAGTGGTTAAACTATAGGATAGTTCATTTATCCCTTAACTACGCCCATTTGTGAGGGTCGGGGTTTTTGTTTAAAGTCCCATGCAAATCAATGGGAAATGTATGTTCCCACATAACTTCTGTACGCCTGGAGATATTTCAATAATACCTGGTACACATATTACTTATATGCCAATTAAAAATACAGTTGTGTTCAAAATTATTCAACCCCCCAATGCTGTAAAGGGTTTTAGGGAATTTAGTGTACATTTGCAATTGTATTCAGAATGAAATCCTACAAGGACTTCTTAAAGAACCATATGCAACTAAAATGACATCAATCGGTTTTGTAATACAGTAGTAAATGTTTATTTTGTGAATTCTTCATTTACACAATTATTCAACCCCTTAAAGACTACCACTCTGAAGAACAGAGGTTCATTGAAGTGTTTTCAATCAGGTATTGAAAACACCTGTGGATGTCAGGGAGCAGCAATAAAGCCTAATAAGCACCAATCAGGCAGCTTTAAAATGACTGTGATACTCGGCTCCTTCTAGACATTTACTGGTGTGGTTACAAACATGGTGAAGTCAAGAGAATGGTCCGGGAAGACAAGAGAAGAGGTGATTACTCTTCACAGGAAGGGCAATGGCTATAAGAAGATTGCAAAGATGTTAAACATACCAAGAGACACCATAGGAAGCATCATTCTCAAATTCAAGGCAAAGGGCACTGTTGAAACGCTACCTGGTCGTGGCAGAAAGAAGATGCTGACTTCGACAGCTGAGCGCTACCTGAAGCGTAGAGTGGAGAAAAGTCCCCGTGTGACTGCTGAGGAACTGAGAAAAGATTTGTCAGATGTGGGTACTGAAGTTTCTGCTCAGATAATACGGCGCACACTGCGTAATGAAGGCCTCCATGCCAGAACTCCCAGGCGCACCCCCTTGCTGTCTCCAAAGAATAAGAAGAGTCGACTGCAGTATGCCAAAAGTCATGTGGACAAACCACACAAGTTTTGGGATTGTGTTCTGTGGACTGATGAAACTGTTTGGGCCCATGGATCAACGCTATGTTTGGAGGAGGAAGAACAAGGCCTATGATGAAAAGAACACCTTGCCTACTGTGAAGCATGGCGGGGGGTCAATCATGCTTTGGGGCTGTTTTGCTTCTGCAGGTACAGGGAAGCTTCAGCGTGTGCAAGGTACCATGAATTCTCTTCAGTACCAGGAGATATTGGATGACAATGTGATGCAGTCCGACACAAACCTGAGGCTTGGGAGACGTTGGACCTTTCAACGGGACAATGATCCCAAGCATACCTCCAAGTCCACTAGAGCATGGTTGCAGATTAAAGGCTGGAACATTTTGGAGTGGCCATCGCAGTCACCAGACTTAAATCCGATTGAGAACCTCTGGTGGGACTTAAAGAAAGCAGTTGCAGTGCACAAGCCTAAGAATGTGACTGAGCTGGAGGCTTTTGCCCATGACGAATGGGCGAAGATACCCGTAGATCGCTGCAAGACACTTGTGTCAAGCTATGCTTCAAGTTTAAAAGCTGTTATAACTGTAAAAGGATGTTGTACTAAGTACTAAGATTGAATGTCACTTGGGGGTTGAATAAAACTGATAATGATGTGAGCACAGAAAAGACATTTGTGGTTATTTCATTATAAATGTTATGTTATATTTGTCTGACCTACACGTGCCTCTTTGATTTAATTGTAAGCAGGATGACTGAATGATCAAAATCAATGTCAAACTTGGCAAAACAATCAATTTCAGTGGGGGTTGAATAATTTTGAATACAACTGTATATGACAGTTAAATTAACCCTTACCTACACCCTTATATAAAAGATGGGTATATTTATATTACTATGATTTTCCTCCCCAAAAGGTTAAGATAGGAAGACCGGGCAACGCCGGGTATTCAGCTAGTAAAAAGATAAAATAAAAAAAAAGAAATAAAAAAAAATATATATGAAAAAAGGGGGGGTTGTCATCCGGGGCCCCTGGGGACCTCTGGACCCTTTGTTAAAATAATAAAAAAATATATATATTTTATATATATATATATATTTTTTTTTAAATAAAAAAAAAGGGGGGGGTTGCTATCCCCGGACCCTGGGCCCTTCAATAAAAACAAAAATAACATGAAAAAATTATATAAAGTTATTTTCTGTATGTATATTTTTTGTATTATTCTTTATTCTTCCCATTCACTGTCACCTTAAGCCTTGGTCTCAACTGAATGGGATTTGTTGTTGTTGTTGTTGTAATTTCAATCTCTGCACCGAAAAGATGTTTGTCAGATTACAGGTTCATGTAATGACTTCATCTGTGTAGAGGTGGGGAGTTTACTTTTCCCAACTCAGGGATGACGCATCCACATTTAGCGGTAGGATGCTAGGTCCCCTCTACGTAACCAGACTAGCAGGAATGTTCTCCTCACTCTTGATAGTTTCGCTGTCGCTGTATGTGTAATGTGTTATCTTAATGTTGGTACTTTGTTCTTTGACAATGTACTGTTGTTGCATATATTTGTCTGATAAAACTAATAAAAACATTTGAAAAGAAAAAATTTATATAAAAAAAATAAAAATAAAAAACATTATAAAAAAAATAAAAATAAAAAAATTATATCATTTATTTTTATTTTATTTTTAAAAGGGGGTTGCCATCCGGGCCCTGGGGACCTCGGGGCCCCTTACAGGTGTACTGCCTGTACCCCCCCTGATCGTACAGCTCAAGTTTCTGATATAAAATGTTGGTGCTTTCGTACTTCTACTATACTTCCCCCACACCGCCAATAATTCTGGAACCTCCCCGATTAAATCAGCGTCCGGCCGCGTGCGTGAGCGGTCAGCAGACGACCGCTCATGTTTACAGCGCAGGCAAAGCCGGAGCTGCCGGAGACCCCCCCCCCCCCCCTTCAAACACGGAAATCCATTTCAATGGCGGAACGCAGCCAAGAGCGTGCTCAGGCGGGGGGGCCGCCAAAGAGATTTATTTCCACTGCGCTCCGTCCGCGCGCGTTATTATACACTCTCCGGTCCCCATTAACATGAAGAGGACACCATGAAACGCCGCTGAAATAGGCCCAGTCTCGGGAAGATGCGTCACAAATGGATAGGCCGGTGTTGGCTGCGCCTTTATGGGGCTCGGCGTTCCTAATCCTCCGACCAGCCGGCGGGGAGAAGAGGAAATAAATCTCGCTGGCGCTCTGCTTAACACGCAGCGGCATTGATATTCAAATACATTATAATGCCGGCAAATGGAGCTACAGCTGCTGCAGCCAGAGCGCGCCGGGGGTGACCAATGGATTGGTATAATCCTCGTCTTTTTTCCGATGGAGGCTTTGGATGCGGACGGCGAATTCACAGGGAGCCGGCGCCGCGTGCTGAGTCAGGGGGGTTTGGGACTTGGAGTCGCATTTGAGGAACTATCGGTGTACGGCTACATTACCTCCGACCAACTCCCCATAAGAAAAAGTCAGGTGTTTTATGGGGTTGAGATCAGGACTCTGTGCAGGCCAGTCAAGTTCCTCCACCCCAAACTCGCTCATCTATTTCTTTCCTGGTGCCTTCTCATGCGTATGCTGCCATGGATAGGCACCAGGAAAGGAAAACTACAGGTAAAAATTCAATTTTCCATTTTATGGACCTTGCTTTGTGCACTGGTGTGCAGTCACGTTGGAACAGGAAGGGGCCGTCCCCAAACTCCTCCCACAAAGTTGGGAGCATGAAATTTGTCCAGAATGTCTTGGTATGCCGACGCCTTAAGAGTTCCCTTCACTGGAACTAAGGGGCCAAGCCCAACCCCCCTCCACTAAATGATTTGGATCAGTGCACAAAGCAAGGTGCCATAAAGAAATAGATGAGCGAGTTTGGGGTAGAGGAACTTGACTGGCCTGCACAGAGTCCTGACCTCAACCTGATAGAACACCTTTGGGATGAATTAGAGCGGAGACTGCGAGCCAGGCCTTCTCATCCAACATCAGCGCCTGACCTCACAAATGCTCTTCTGGAAGAATGGTCAAACATTCCCATAGACACACTCCTAAACCTTGTGGACGGCCTTCCCAGAAGAGGTGAAGCTGTTATAGCTGCAAAGGGCGGGGCCAACTCAATATTGAACCCTACGGACTAAGACTGGGATGCCATTAAAGGTCATGTGTGTGGGCAGGTGTCCCAATACTTTTGACCAGGGCCGCCATCAGGAATTATGGGGCCCCTTACACAGCTTCAGGCATGGGCCCCCTGGAGCAGAGAACTGGGGGGGGGGGGGGGGAGTGCTCTGCCGCCTGAAATTGAGAAGCGGGGGGGCTGCCGCAAATTAAGTAGCGGGGGGGGGGGGGCCCTGGGGACCTCCGGACCCCTAAAAAAATAAAAATAAATTGTCCCTTTAATAAAAAAAATAAAATAAAAATATATTAAAAAAATATATTTTTTTTATAAAAAAAAAGGGGGGGGTTGCCAAAAATTATTTTTTTTTTATAATTTTTTTTTTTTTTATAAAAAAATAAATAAAAAAAGGGGGGGGTTTCCTTCCGGGCCCTTGGGGACCTCCGGACCCCTAAAAAAAAAAAAACGGGGGGTTGCCACCCGGGCCCCTTGGGCGGGGTCAACTCAATATTGAACCCTACAGACTAAGAATGGGACGCCATTAATGTTCATGTGTGTGTAAAGGCAGGCGTCCCAATACTTTTGACAATAGAGTGTAACAGATTAATCTTCAGCTTTTGTACCAAGTTGTTTTACATGCAGAGAACTGAATTCTGATTGGCTGCTGGGAGTCCCTGCACTTTGCATTGTACGGCCTCCTTGATAAAGCCGGCTTGCGTTTCCACGCTCTCGCGGTTTCCTGCGTGGAGGAAACGTTGCGCGGCTCTTCACACCTGAACATACAAAGATCTTTGGAAATCATTTCATGGGGAAGGAGAACCCGCCGGCGGCGTCCTGCGCTCGCCGATCAGGCGGAGACACGCGGAAGCGGCAGACAGAATCCTACGCTGTAATTAAAGCCGCTGAGTTTAACAGCGCGGGAGATCGCGTCAATTAGAAGAACATTTATTTACAACCCTCACCGCGGAGCGGAAGGAAGGAACCGAAGAGAGATTCTCATCTATAATAAAACGCCGTTCCGGAGGAAACCGCAACAAACCGAGGAAAATCATCTAATGATTTTTGTTTGTTAAAGTGGAACTCCGGGCGCAAACACTTTCGCTTAAATATATTCCTCAACAGCCGCAAAGGATATAAATCCACTCTGTGTGCCTTTGAAAACCCAGATATCACCTTGTAAAAGGAGCAGTGACATCATCACTGGGCTGTACATGGCCTGCGCAGAGAGCAGAGCCGTGGGAGGGGCCCAGCAGACTCCACCCACTACAGGCTGCCTGCAGAAAACTACAGGAGGGTGGCGGAGACAAGCCCAGTCATCCTGCATAAGGAGAGAGAGCAGTGCTGAGGGAGGGGCCCAGCAGGCTCCACCCACTACAGATTGCCTGCAAAAAAAAACTGCAGGAGTGGCAGAGAGAAGACTAGTCTCCCTGCACAAAAAAAGAGCAGAGCTGTAGGAGGGGCCAAGCAGGCTCCACCCACTACAGGATGCCTGCAGAAGGAGGGGGCGGAGACAAGACCAGTCACCCTGCACAAGAGGGGGAGCAGAGCTGTAGGAGGGGCACAGCAGGCTCCACCCACTACAGGCTGCCTGCAGAAAACTACAGGAGGGTGGCGGAGACAAGCCCAGTCATCCTGCATAAGGAGAGAGAGCAGTGCTGAGGGAGGGGCCCAGCAGGCTCCACCCACTACAGATTGCCTGCAAAAAAAAACTGCAGGAGTGGCAGAGAGAAGACTAGTCTCCCTGCACAAAAAAAGAGCAGAGCTGTAGGAGGGGCCAAGCAGGCTCCACCCACTACAGGATGCCTGCACAAGGAGGGGGCGGAGACAAGACCAGTCACCCTGCACAAGAGGGGGAGCAGAGCTGTAGGAGGGGCACAGCAGGCTCCACCCACTACAGGCTGCCTGCAGAAAACTACAGGAGGGGCGGAGACAAGACCAGTCACCCTGCATAAGGAGAGAGAGCAGAGCTGTGGGAGGGGCACAGCAGGCTCCACCCACTACAGGCTGCCTACAGAAAAACTACAGGAGGGGCGGAGACAAGACCAGTCACCCTGCACAAAGAGAAAGAGCAGAGCTGTAGGAGGGGCCAAGCAGGCTCCACCCACTACAGGCTGCTTTAGGAAAAATACAGGAGAGGCGGAGACAAGACCAGTCTCCCTGAACAAGGAGAGAGAGCAGAGCTGTGGGAGGGGCCAAGAAGGCTCCACCCACTACAGGATGCCTGAAGAAGGAGGGGCGGAGACAAGACCAGTCACCCTGCACAAGAGGGGGAGCAGAGCTGTGGGAGGGGCCCAGCAGGTTCCACCCACCACATGCTGCCAGCAGAAAACTACAGGAGGGAGTGGAGACAAGACCAGTCATCCTGCACAAGGAAGGTGGGCAGAGCTATAGGAGGGGCACAGCAGGCCGCCTGCAGAAAACTACAGGAGGGGCGGAGACAGGACCAGTCACCCTGCACAAGGAGAGTGGGCAGAGCTGTGGGAGGGGCACAGCAGGCTCCACCCACTACAGGCTGCCTACAGAAAAACAACAGGAGGGGGCGGGGACAAGACCAGTCATCATGCACAAAGAGAAAGAGCAGAGCTGTAGGATGGGGCCAAGCAGGCTCCACCCACTACAGGCCGCCTGCAGAAAACTACAGAAGGGGCGGAGACAAGAACAATCACCCTGCACAAGGAGAAAGAGCAGAGCTGTGGGAGGGGCCCAGCAGGCTCCACCCACTACAAGCTGCCTGCAGAAAACTACAGGACCAGTCACCTCTGCACAAGGAGAGAGAGCAGCAGTGGGCGGTCTTTATTACAGGAAGTCTCACACTGGATTACTGCACAGATCTGGAAAAATAACTCATCAAGATTCAGGCCCCATTCACACCAGAGCGTTTTGTAAATGCACGTAAAATGTTTTTTTTTTTGCATGCATTTATGAATGTGTGCCACCTGTGTGCCCCCTGTGTGCCGCCTGTGTAGCGCCTGTGTGCCCCCTGTGTAGCGCCTGTGTGCCGCCTGTGTAGCGCCTGTGTGCCCCCTGTGTAGCTCCTGTGTGCCCCCTGTGTGCCGCCTGTGTGCCCCCTGTGTAGCGCCTGTGTGCCCCCTGTGTAGCGCCTGTGTGCCCCCTGTGTAGCGCCTGTGTGCCCCCTGTGTAGCGCCTGTGTGCCCCCTGTGTGCCGATTGTGTTCCACCTGTGTGCCGCCTGTGTGCCCCCTCTGTGCCGCCTGTGTAGTGCCTGTGTGCCCCCTGTGTAGTGCCTGTGTGCCCCCTGTGTGCCGCTTGTGTTCCACCTGTGTGCCGCCTGTGTAGCGCCTGTGTGCCCCCTGTGTGCCGCCTGTGTTCCACCTGTGTGCCGCCTGTGTAGCGCCTGTGTGCCACCTGTGTGCCGCCTGTGTATCGCCTATGTGCCCCCTGTCTGCCGCCTGTGTGCTGCCTGTGTAGCGCCTGTGTGCCGCCTCTGTGCCGCCTGTGTAGTGCCCTTGTGCCGCCTGTGTATCGCCTATGTGCTCCCTGTTTTTTCCCGCCTGTGTGCTGCCTGTGTAGCGCCTGTGTGCCCCCTGTGTGCCGCCTGTGTTCCACCTGTGTGCCGCCTGTGTAGCGCCTGTGTGCCACCTGTGTGCCGCCTGTGTAGCGCCTGTGTGCCACCTGTGTGCCGCCTGGGGGTCCTGGGAGTATTTCCCAAAGAGTACAATGTATGAGAGAACCCTACATTAAAAACAAACCCAGTACATCTTGATTGCACGTGAGAAAATGTCAAACAGCCAATGCATTTCGGGGGGCTAAAAAATGGAAATGACAAAAATCAATATAATTAAGAAGATCTAAAAAAAAAAAAGTCGATTAAAAGATTCAAACTCAGGTACATATTTCCCCGTGATGATGTGACCGGGTCTCTTCAGGCAAATCAATCCGCGTCCCGCGCTGAGGGAATGCGAAGGATTTTGCTTGCGAAGGTCTCACTAAATTTAGACCGTAGATGGTCATATTCATCGATTTCCCCCGCCGTTGTCAGAAGTGCGTAAAAATTGCTCTTTCAATTGGGAAAGTGCGAGGATGATAAAGGATCAATACTTTTCTTTCCCTTCGCAGAATATTCACAAACACTTGTTCCTGGAATAAATTGGATTTAAGGAAAGAGTTCCTTTGATGTGCTCAAGGCGATTGTAACAATGTAGTAGTTTAGTACTATCCATGATACTGATACATTGTCAGGACAGGCAGGGGGGGGGTTCCCGTCTACTCCCTTCTTCCCAGTACAAGCAGCACTACTTGGAAAAAGAAGAAGGGGGTCAGTACTGCTTGGACAAAGAAGAAGGGGGTCAGTACTACTTGGACAAAGAAGAAGGGGGTCAGTACTACTTGGACAAAGATGAAAGGGGTCAGTACTACTTGGAAAAAGAAGAAGGGGGTCAGTACTACTTGGACAAAGAAGAAGGGGGTCAGTACTACTTGGACAAAGAAGAAGGGGGTCAGTATTGCTTGGACTGAGAATAATGGGGTCAGTATTGCTTGGACTGAGAATAAGGGGGTCAGTACTGCTTGGAAAAAATAGAAGGGGGTCAGTATTGCTTGGACAAAGAAGAAGGGGGTGAGTACTGCTTGGACTGAGAATAAGGGGGCCAGTATTGCTTGAACAAAGAAGAAGGGGGTCAGTATGGCTTGGGCAAAGAAGAAGGGGGTCAGTATGGCTTGGGCAAAGAAGAAGGGGGTCAGTACTGCTTGGGCAAAGAAGAAGGGGGTCAGTACTGCTTGGACTGAGAAGAAGGGGGTCAGTATTGCTTGGACAAAGAAGAAAGGGGGTCAGTACTGCTTGGACTGAGAAGAAGGGGGTCAGTACTGCTTGGACTGAGAAGATGTGGGTCAGTACTGCTTGGAAAAAATAGAAGGGGGTCAGTATTGGTTGGACTGAGAATAAGGGGGTCAATATTGCTTGGACAAAAAAAAAGGGGGTCAGTACTGCTTGGACAAAGGAGAAGGGGGTCAGTATTGGTTGGACTGAGAATAAGGGGGTCAGTATTGGTTGGACTGAGAATAAGGGGGTCAGTATTGGTTGGACTGAGAATAAGGGGGTCGGTATTGCTTGGACTGGGAAGAAGGGGGAGTCATTACTGCTTGGACAAAGAAGAGACCAGTACTGTTTAGACCAAGAAGAAGGGGATCAATCTTGGTTGGACCAATAAGAATAGGGTCAGTACTGGTTGGACCAATAAGAAAAGAGTTAGTACTAGTTGCACAGAGAAGAGCGGGTCAGTATGTCTTGGACTGGGAAGAAGGGGTACTTCTTGGACTGAGAAGAATGATGATCATTTCTGCTTGGACCAACATTAGGAGATCAGTATTGCTTGGACTTAAAAAAGAGGGTCAGCACTGCAGGGACCAAAAAGAAGGGGGTCAGTATTGCATGAACTAAGATGAAGGGGGTTAATACTCCTTGGACTGAGAATAAGGGGTTCAGTACTGCTTGGACCGAGAAGACAGGGGGTCAGTACTGCCTGGACTGGGAAGAAGGGGGGGACAATACTGCTTGAACCAAGAAGGGACCAGTACTGTTTAGACCAAGAAGAAGGGGATCAATGCTTAGACCAAAAAAAAGGGGGTCAGTAATACTTGCATCAAGTTTAAGGGGGGTCAGTACTGCTTGGTCCAAGAAGAAAAGGGTCAGTACTGCTTGGACTGAGATTAAGGGAGTTAGCACTGCTTGGACCAAAAAGAAGGGACCATGAAGAAAAAGATCAGTACTTCTTGGACCAAGAAGAATGGTGATCATTTCTGCTTGGACCGAGATTAAGAGGATCAGTATTGCTTGGTTTAAGGAGGTCGGCACTGCTTGGACCAAAAAGAAGGGGGTCAGTACTCCTTGCATCAAGATTAAGGAGGTCAGAACTGTGTCGCCTGAGAAGAAGTGGGGTCAGTATTGCTTGAACCAAGAATAAGAGGGTGAGTACTGCTTGGATTGAGAATAAAGTGGTGGACCCCCTGAAAGCTTGCCCTGGAAATGTAACTTCAAGCAGTTCTTGGTCCAAGCAGTACTGACCCCCTTCTTCTCGGTCCAAGCAGTACTGACCCCCTTCTTCTCGGTCCAAGCAGTACTGACCCCCTTCTTCTTGGTCCAAGCAGTACCGACTTCCCTTTTCTCGTTCCAAGCAGTACTGACCCCCTTCTTCTCAGTCCAAGCAGTACTGACCCCCTTCTTCTTGGTCCAAGCAGTACTGACCCCCTTCTTCTCGGTCCAAGCAGTACTCACCCCCTTATTCTCGGTCCAAGCAGTACTGACCCCCTTCTTCATGGTCCAGGAAGTACTGACCCCCTTCTTCATGGTCCAGGAAGTACTGACCACTGCGTCTCAGTTCAAGCAGCACTGACCCCCTTCTTCATGGTCAAAATAGTACTGACCCCTTCTTCTCAGTTAAAGCAGTGCTGACCCCCTTCTTCATGGTCAAAATAGTACTGACCCCTTCTTCTCTGTTAAAGCAGTACTGACTTCCTTCTTCTCGGTCCAAGCGGAAATAATACACAGGGGCTTAACTAAAATGTTAAAGCTAAACCTTTATCAACACTGCTTGTACTGGGAAGAAGGGAGTAGACAACCCCCCTCCTAAAAGCTTATTCTGAAAAAGTAACTGTCAGTGCAAAAAAAAAAGGCATCATGGACCGTACTCAACATGAACTTGCAGCTTGAGCTATAGAACATTGTCAACAAACCTAGATAGGGATGTTCAAAAAAGAGCTCCATCTATAAATGAGAACTTGTGCTTTACAGAAGAAATGTTGTCCCCATCATAGCAACTTCTTTTTTTTTTTTTTTTTTTTTTTTTTTTTTTTAGTAAGTAAGCTATATTATCAAGAGCAGTATAAAACATACACAGAATTATACCCTCAACTGTAATGTATATGGTGGTAGTCTACGTATACAATGTAGAATTTTCAGTAGATTTCACCATTCGTCGCACACAGTAGTATGCTAATCAATCAGAAGTCAGATAACAAAACTCATGTCAAGGCCAACGAAATCCAAGGCAGTCATTGAACAATTAAATGCGTGGAAAAATAGAACAGTATTATCATCTAAAAAATGAATAAAATAAAACGAATTTCAGAGGCCCAACACCATTCCCAATATAAAGGATATCAGGCTTGGTATTGGGACCGCGTGTCAAAGATACAGATATCTCAAACCTTTTGCTATAAATTAAGCAAGGGAAATAAACGTAGTAAATCAAAAAAAAGAGAGAAAAAAAAAAAAAAAAAAAAAAATATATAAATAAATAAATAAATAAATAAATAAAAAAACAGAAATGGTATGAGGGGGGAAGTATCTCCGTGCCAGCCAATGAAACATCAGATTACCTAGATCAGAAGAGACCTAGGATCATATGATAAGTAGTTGATCCATGGATCCCAGACAGCCTTGAAGAAATCTAGTTTGTCATGAAGGATAGCAGTCATATGTTCGTTGAGCATGATCCAGGAGAGTTTGTTTTTAAGGTGGTCGAATGGGAGCATGGCCGACCTCCACGATTTTGCTATAACCATCCTAGCTGAAATAAATATAAATCTTATAAGGCATTTTTGAGGTCTAGAAGCGTTTTTCACATCACACCCCAACAGCGATAGTTTCGGAGATTTAATTAAATTAATTTGAGTAAGAGTATATATAAAATTATAAACTCTGATCCAATAGCGCCTCACTCTGGGGCATTTCCACCATATGTGGTACATTGTTCCCACAAGTCCACATCCACGGAAGCAAAGAGGAGAAGCATCAGGTACAAAGGAAGCCAGTCTAAAGGGAACCATGTACCACCTCAAGAGTATTTTGTAATTCGCTTCGATTATTGAAGTGTTCATAAGCGAACGTGATGCCCCCTGAGCCAATTTGAACCAGTCCGAAAGCTCAATACTTTCCTGGATATCCTCATCCCATTTCACCATATATTTCAATCTAACTGAAGAAGCTGTCAAAATAGAGTAAATATTTGAGATAAGACCTTGCATACTGTCGAATTTACGACATAAATATTCCATTTTTGACAGTGACGTTAAATTGGAATCACATGGCAAGTTGTCTAAAAAACGTTTTATCAGATCATAATTACATTTTTCAGAAACCGGTATATGAAAACGTTCCTTCAGGATATTATAACGTAGCATTCCACCAGTATCACAGACGTCTGCAATGCGTATCAGACCTTTATTCTTCCACCATTCAAAATTATTGGGAACAAGCCCCGGGGCAAATTTTCTATTCCCAAAAATAGGCGCCATCGGGGAGTGAAGAGATCTAAATTTATATGTTCTGGACAATCTATCCCAGATATTAAGAGATAGCGATAAAGTTGGGCATAATATCGGTGGCCTATCACCAGGTGGCAACCAAAGCATGTGTGATAAAGACATACCTCTACATGCGTGGCTTTCCAATTCCATCCAGATAGGACCGGGGCGTGAAGAGTGTGTTCTAGTCAATTGCGCCAGTATTGCAGCATAGTAATATTTGATGAAATCAGGAGTGCCCAGACCCCCATAAGCCTTGGGAGTAAGCAGGGTATGTTTATCTACTCTAGGTTTCCTATTCCCCCATATATAAGAAATAACTCTGGATTGAAAAGCTTTGAGGTCTGATTGAACCAATGCCACCGGAAGTGAGCGGAAATAGTACAATAATTTTGGGAGGATATTCATCTTGATAGAAAATAATCTACCCAGCCATGACGGTGGATGAAATAACCATTTGTCCAAATCAGCCCTAAGTTTTTTAAATAGAGCAGGGTAGTTCTGGGAATACAACGTGCGTATTGATGGAGTGATGTTGATCCCCAAGTATGGGAGGGAATCCGTATTCCAATTAAAGGAGAATGATTGCTTAAGTGAGGAGATCGTGGCATTGTCTAATGAAATGTTCAAGGCTTGAGACTTTTCCTGATTAACAGTTAGACCAGAAATAGAGGAAAATAATGCAAGAATAATATTCAAATTTGGGAGAGTAGTGATTGGTGAAGATATCAGCATTAGGATGTCATCTGCAAAAAGGACACATTTATGCTCACTGATACCACATTCAATACCCAAAATATCTGGAGAAGATCGAATTTTGATCGCTAATGGTTCCAGGGCCAGGACAAATAGCAGTGGCGACAAAGGACAACCCTGTCTTGTTCCCCTATGAATCGAAATGGGATCGGAGGAATATCCTCCAACCATCAAGGATGCCGAAGGGGAGTTATACAGCATTTGAAGAATAGTCAAAAATCGTGACTCAAAACCAAATTTATGTAAAATATAGAAAAGATAATCCCAAGAAAGGGAATCGAATGCCTTGTGCATATCTAATGACAAAAGCATGCCCTTCCGTGGTCCCCTAGCATCCCAATTAGAATGGACCGCAGATATAATATCTATTACCCTTCTAATTTGATCGGTAGTCTGTCTTCCCGGCACAAATCCTGCCTGGTCTGGGTGTATATATTGAACTAAAAAAGAATTAAGTCTCGAGGCCAAAATTTTTGTCATTATTTTCAAGTCTGTGTTAATTAAAGAAATAGGGCGATAGTTAGCACAGAGTCCCAGGTCTTTACCCGCTTTAGGGATAATATGTATATAAGCCTTGTTCTCCTGAGTAGGAAGGGGATCTCCACGTCTAATAGCATTAAAAAATTTACATAGATGGGGGATTAAGACGTCCCTGAATTTATGATAATAGTGACCAGAAAAACCATCGGGGCCTGGGGCTTTAGAGGGATTTATACATTTTATCGCTGAACCTATCTCTTCTTCAGAAAATTCACGGTCCATCAGCTCCGAATGTTCCCGCGCCAGTTTGGGCAAAGTAATTTGGTCAAGAAAACGATCCGCCATTTTTCATAGCAACTTCTGACCACTTCCTGTGTCTCTGGCCCCTGCTCCTTGGACAGGAAGTGAGGAAAATCTCACCGCTGGGGACATATAGCAATAAAAGCCCTTCCAAGCTCCAGCCAAATAACAGGATGCGGCCATTACTTTCCACCTTTGCTGGATATTGGAGACTCTTGAACACTTTATATGGTTTTAGGTTCTCGCCTCCCGCCGCTCCTCAGCCCCGCCCGCCCCTTCTGTGTTTCTTCTCGCCATTGTCATCCCCAGCAGACAGATAAATGGCGTTATTTTCCGCCGTTAGTCCTTTACGTCCCCTTTATTAGTAAAGACAATGAAACTTGAAACAATGTGAAGAAAAAAAAAACCACTCCACGCCAAATTGCTGTTTGGAGAATTGTAACGCGCCCCAATTTCCGCCGCTTATTGCGACAGGCCGGACAAATCCGGATGACGGTAAGCAACATTGGCCGTAATAATTACCAATTAAAATGTGGAGGGAGGAGTGGCGCGGTCTGCATCGCCGGGCGCAGGAAAAGCCACCTCAGCAGATAGAAGAGCGAGGGAGAAATCACGGGAAGAAAGTGTCATAGCGTCCATGGAGGTCCTTTCAGAGGAAGGTCGGAGCGGAGGGCGAACCGCCATCGATAGATACTCCCCGATGGATCCAGACTAGATGTACTCCCCAACCCACCAACATTTACCATCAAAAACGATTGTCTTTATCTATTTTCACTTATTTCCTACTTTGTTGTATCTCAGTGCTACTAATCTCCTGTGACCTCTTGTAGTCTCCATTGGAAGGTTATGTGACAGGATGACAACCAGGCCTGGACTGGGACAAACATTTGTCCCTGGACTTCATCCAGACCGCACAAACACAGTATATAAACTATACGCAATTGCACAAAAAAAAACCATAAGGAAAAACATTCCATGTAAGTATAAACAACTTTTTTTTCAGGGTTCCCTAGAGAGCCCCCCTGTTACATCAGGGTCCCCAGAGAGCCTCCCCTTACATCCGGGTTCCCAGTGAGCCCCCCCTTACATCAGAGTCCCCAGAGAGCCCCCCTTACATTACAGTCTCCAAAGAGCCTCAGCCTTGCATTAGGGTCCCCAGAGAGCCTCAGCCTTGTATCAGGGTCCCCAGAGAGCCTCCACCTTACATTAGGGTCCCCAGTGAGCCCCCCTTACATCAGGGTTCCCAGAGAGCCCCCCCTTACATCAGGGTCCCCAGAGAGCCTCCCCTTACATCAGGGTCCCCAGAGAGCCTCCCCCTACATCAGGGTCCCCAGAGAGCCTCCCCCTTACATCAGGGTCCTCAGAGAGCCTCCCCCTTACATCAGGGTCCTCAGAGAGCCTCCCCCTTACATCAGGGTCCTCAGAGAGCCTCCCCTTACATCAGGGTCCCCAGAGAGCCTCCCCTTACATCAGGGTCCTCAGAGAGCCTCCCCCTTACATCAGGGTCCTCAGAGAGCCTCCCCCTTACATCAGAGTCCCCAGAGAGCCTCCCCCTTACATTAGAGTCTCCAAAGAGCCTCTACTTACATCAGAGTCCCCAGAGAGCCTCCCCCTTACATTAGAGTCTCCAAAGAGCCTCCACTTACATCAGGGTCCTCAGAGAGCCTCTCCCTTACATCAGGGTCCCAAGAGAGCCCCCTACTTACATCAGGGTCCCCGCATAATGGGCACAGCGGGTGTACAGACCCGGGAACTCAGCACAGGGATGGTGGGAACCCCTCATAATGGGCACAGCGGGTGTACAGACCCGGGAACCCAGTACAGGGATGGTGGGAACCCCTCATAATGGGCACAGCGGGTGTACAGACCTGGGAACTCAGCACAGGGATGGTGGGAACCCCTCATAATGGGCACATCAGGTGTACAGACCCGGGAACTCAGCACAGGGATGGTGGGAGCCCCTCATAATGGGCACAGCGGGTGTATAGACCCGGGAACTCAGCACAGGGATGGTGGGAACCCCTCATAATGGGCACAGCGGGTGTACAGACCCGGGAACTCAGCACAGGCATAGTGGGAACCCCTCATAATGGGCACAGCAGGTGTACAGACCCGGGAACTCAGCACAGGGATGGTGGGAACCCCTCATAATGGGCACAGCGGGTGTACAGACCCGGGAACTCAGCACAGGGATGGTGGGAACCCCTCATAATGGGCACAGCGGGTGTACAGACCCGGGAACTCAGCACAGGCATAGTGGGAACCCCTCATAATGGGCACAGCGGGTGTACAGACCCGGGAACTCAGCACAGGGATGGTGGGAACCCCTCATAATGGGCACAGCGGGTGTACAGACCCAGGAACTCAGCACAGGGATGGTGGGAACCCCTCATAATGGGCACAGTGGGTGTACAGACCCGGGAACTCAGCAGGGGGCAATGGGCACAGCGGGTGTACAGACCCAGGAACTCAGCACAGGGATGGTGGGAACCCCTCATAATGGGCACAGCGGGTGTACAGACCCGGGAACTCAGCACAGGGATGGTGGGAACCCCTCATAATGGGCACAGCGGGTGTACAGACCCAGGAACTCAGCACAGGGATGGTGGGAACCCCTCATAATGGGCACAGCGGGTGTACAGACCCGGGAACTCAGCACAGGGATGGTGGGAACCCCTCATAATGGGCACAGCGGGTGTACAGACCCGGGAACTCAGCACAGGGATGGTGGGAACCCCTCATAATGGGCACAGCGGGTGTACAGACCCGGGAACTCAGCACAGGGATGGTGGGAACCCCTCATAAGGGGCACAGCAGGTAAGACAGCACAATAATGACCCTCCTGATGTGCCGGCACTGGATGTGCCCAGCGGAAGATAAAGGGGCAGTAACAGAATTGTTGGATGTAAAACCTCATCTGGCCATTTGCTGATTGATCACTAATATCCTCCTCACCAATTGGATAAGTGATTAAACGTAATGACTTTAAACAAGTTGTTACTAACTCATTTAATAGATCCAAACAAAATGTTTTCAATGACAGAAGTTACTGAGGCAGCGCCCGTTCCACCCGGGAGGGTCATAGATTTCTGCGTCCAATTTATGGGAGTGACCAGACCCCCGACTCGCGGCGTATAGTAATGTACAGTATGTGGATTTTCCCCCCGTCAGAACATTGCGTCATCTCATCAGAGGCCAAACATAGATGAATATAGAAGCAGAAAGTTTAAATAGTAAAAATAATTATATTTCTTAAAAAGGTCAGTCCACCCAAATTTGCTATTGAATCCTGGTGGGCGGAGTCAGCCTCTGGGTTCATATATACGCCATACTATAATTCCTGGCTTCACCTGGGAGCTTTGGGGGTCCCCGACCACCTCTGTGTGTTCCAGTCCCACTTTCATTCCCCATAATAATAATCAAATACAATCCAACAATCAAAATATCTGCAATAATACAACTACTAGAACAATAAATGAAATAATCAAACTATAATAACAACAATACAACGACTGTATCTATACAATAATAGAACAATAGATGCAATATTATAACTATAAATACAACTATACAACAATAAATCGCAATAAGCGTTTTTTCGATTGGTTTGCGCAAAAGTTGTAGGCCCGGATTCACAAAGCACTTACACCGACGTATCTCGAGATATGCCGCGTAAGTGTAACTATGCGCCGTCGTATCTGTGCGCCGTGCCCACAAAACTAGATACGCCTGAAAATAGGCTTCCTACAACCGACGTAACTTGCCTACGTCGTCGTATCGTGGGCGCATATTTACGCTGGGTGCATTTGCCGCTCCGATAGATTATCTATGCACATATGCAAATGAGGGAGATACGCCGATTCACAAACGTAGTTGCGCCCGGCGCATAATATGAAAGGTTGGCGTAAGACTTACGTCCGGCGTAAAGTTATTCCCCATATAGGAGGCGCAACTCATGCAAAGGTATGGACCAGGGAACACAAGCCAACGTATTTTATGTTGTTTATGTAGTTCGTGAATATGGCTAGGCGTAGGTTACGCTCACGTCGTAGGCAGTGATTCGGCGTATCTTAGGCAGTTGTTTCGACGTGATTCTGAGCATGCGCACTGAGATGCGTCCACGGGACGGCGCATGCGCCGTACGTTATTCGTATCTTTATGACGCTCAATCCCTCATTTACATGGGATAACGCCTCATTTGCATTGCTCACGCCCACTTCCACTCATGCCGACTTACGCCTTGGAAACCCAGCGCAGTTTTTGGAGGAAGTGCTTTGTGAATTCCATGCTTGCCTCTCTTCGCTGCGCCGACGTAGCGTACAGGAGATACGCTACGGCGGCATAAATGTGCGCCGCTGACTGTGAATCCGGGCCCTTGTGTCTACAAAATAGGGTATCGTTGTATGTCATTTTTATAAAAAAATATTTTTTTTACTAGTAATGGCGGCGATCTGCGATTTTTATCATGACTGCGACATTATGGCGGACGCATCGGACACCTTTGACACATTTTTGGGACCATTGTCATTTATACAGCGATCAGTGCTATAAAAATGCACTGGTTACTGTAAAAATTACACTGGTAGTGAAGGGGTTACCCACTAGGGGGGAGCTGAAGGGGTTAAGTGTGTCCTAGGGAGTGATTCTAACTGTGGGGGGGAGGAGCTACCAGTGACACATCAGCAATCACTGCTCCTGATCACAGGGAACAGTAGATCCCACCCTGACGTGCCACTAGGCAAAACAGGGGAATGCCTTTGCCGACCACAATCGCAGGCCGCCCGGGAACATCGAGTTCTTGAGACCCGCAGGGGCACTCACGAGGCACGCAGCGGGCACTGGGTACCAAATTTAAAGGGTCGTACAGGTACGCCCATTTGCCCGCCCGTGCCATTGTGCAGTGCAACATCATCATATAACTGGTGTGGTGGTGATCAGGAATACTGACTGGTGACAGTATGTAAATTTATTTATAAATAAATAAATGAATAATTGTTTTTCAATTTTTCTCTTTATAATTTTTTTTTAACACACTGTGACCAGAGAAATACAGTGTTACCATCTTAACGCTGTATTATTCTGGGGAAGTGGTCAGGATTTTTATTTTTTAATGCATTATGATTGCTTATACCAGTGAACTTCATTGGTATACGCAACCATTTTTACTGAACAAAAACTGATTCATTTAGTGAGTACTGCTGTGATTGGCCTGGTCTGTACCATGTGATCGCTGTGACCAATCACAGCTAGCAACACAATTTTACACAATGGATGGCATGAAAGGAAGCCATCTATTGTTTACCATTGTCATGTGATCTGCTTTGATTTGTCACAGCAATCACATGGTACCGGCAGCGGGCCGGTACACCGATCTCTCACCAGGTGACAGATTGCGCCCACAGTGTGTTCGGGGAGGACGTTATATGATGTCCAACCAGAATGACGAAAGTGCAATAGTTGTTGTTTGTATCCATAGTAGGGCGCAGAAACAATGCTGCACATTTTGTTTTTTTTATCCTACCTAAAATACATGGACACCGACCTTTGACCCTGGCCTTTGGCTCAGAGCATGACCTTTATACCTAAGAATGACCCAGAGCCTAGTCCTGACACTGACCTAGATCAAATCCTGATCTAACTACTTTATCTTTTTTTTAACACTTTTTGTTTATATTTTTCTCCTCTAGCAAGGAGAAAAAGATACAAAGTATTATAGAATATATCCTGTATGTATACAATGTATAATATAATATATCCTATAATATAATAGATCCTGTGTGTATACAATGTATAATATAATATATCCTGTGTGTATACAATGTATTATATAATGGATCCTGTATGTATACAATGTATAATATAATGGATCCTGTATGTATACAATGTATTATATAATATATCCTGTATGTATACAATGTATAATATAATGGATCCTGTATGTATACAATGTATTATATAATGGATCCTGTATGAACAGTGTATCTTTTTCTCCCTTCAAGAGAAAAAAACAGGGGCGGGCTGTACAGTGACTGATCACTATGACAGCCAATCATAGGCTATCACAACAATCATGTGATTTAGGAACCAGTATGGGATCCAGGGCTCTTGGTGATCGCTCAGTTTCTGTGCTGGGAGCGCTCTGCGCAGCTTTCTCTCAGCACAAATACACATATATGCGCCCCCTTTGATGAAGACCCTCTTCAGTGAAGCCACATATATGCATATGCTCACCCCTGTGACTCCAGTGACCCCTGTGACTCCAATGACCCTTGTGTCTCCAGTGACCCATGTGACTCCAGTGACCCCTGTTACTCCAGTGACCCTTCTGTGTCCAGTGACCCTTGTGACTCCAGTGACCCCTGTGACTCCAATGACCCTTGTGTCTCCAGTGACCCATGTGACTCCAGTGACCCCTGTTACTCCAGTGACCCTTCTGTGTCCAGTGACCCTTGTGACTCCAGTGACCCCTGTGACTCCAATGACCCTTGTGTCTCCAGTGACCCATGTGACTCCAGTGACCCCTGTTACTCCAGTGACCCTTCTGTGTCCAGTGACCCTTGTGACTCCAGTGACCTCTGTGTGTCCAGTGACCCCTGTTACTCCAGTGACCCTTGTGACTCCAGTGACCCCTGTGTCTCCAGTGACCCCTGTGTCTCCAGTGACCCCTGTGTCTCTAGCAACCCCTGTGACTCCAGTGACCCCTGTTACTCCAGTGACCCCTGTTACTCCAGTGACCCTTGTGACTCCAGTGACCCCTGTGTCTCCAGTGACCCCTGTGTCTCCAGTGACCCCTGTGTCTCCAGTGACCCTTGTGACTCCAGGGACCCCTGTTACTCCAGGGACCCCTGTGTCTCCAGTGACCAGTGTGTGTCCAGTGACCCCTGTGACTCCAGTGACCCCTGTGTCTCCAGTGACCCATGTGTCTCCAGTTACCCTTGTGTCTCCAGTGACCCTATGTCTCCAGTGACCCATGTGTCTCCAGTGACCCTTGTGTCTCCAGTGACCCTTGTGTCTCCAGTGACCCATGTGTGTCCAGCTACCCTTGTGTCTCCAGCTACCCTTGTGTCTCCAGCTACCCTTGTGTCTCCAGTGACCCTTGTGTCTCCAGTGACCCTTGTGTCTCCAGTTACCCTTGTGTCTCCAGTGACTATGGTGTGTCCAGTGACCCCTGTGTCTCCATTGGCCCCTGTGTCTCCAGTGACCCTTGTGTCTCCAGTGACCCTTGTGTGTCCAGTGACCCTTGTGTGTCCAGTGACCCCTGTGTCTCCATTGACCCTTGTGTCTCCAGTTACCCCTGTGTCTCCAGTGACTCTTGTGTGTCCAGTGACCCTTGTGTCCCCATTGGCCCCTGTGTTTCCAGTGACTTCTTTGTCTTAGCGACCTCTGTGACTCCTTTAACCCCCTGTATCTTCAGTGACCCCTGGGGGGATGGTAAAGTGATGTGAAAGTGAAACTGTAGCAGAGAAAGATCAGGTCCCCCTTCCCCTGCCATGCAGATCTTTACTATGTGGCAGAGCTGCGTAAATCTCATGATTGGATGGACAGAAACACAGCTCCTTTGGCAGGTAACACAACTTTGAACTTCATTTGTATATACAGCTGTTTGCCTGGGGTTCGGCCCTAAAGTGGTGTGCTGAGACTTGTAGAAGACTTTGATGGGATTGTATTTTTTGTATTTATTTTTTTGGGTTGAACTTGATGGACTTGTGTCTTTTTTCAACCTGACTAACTACGTAACAATGTAACTTTTGTGGCACCGAGGCTGTAAGTTTTTCTTCCCTCGGTGTTCTCGTTTCTAATGATGAACTATGGCCAATCTTTGCAGAGTCCATCCGTAAGACATCGGATCAAGGAGCCTTCACCTCCCATCCAGCGAGGAGTCAGTCACCGAGCCGGGACGGTGAGTTCATGTCTCTCGGCGTTTGTGGCTTTCTCGTATGTCCCTCTCTCCGCGGCCCCTGCGGACACATTAAAATATATGATGGATGGCCCGAGCCAAGGTGAAAGCAATTGTTATTGATTGGGGGGTGGGTATAGGAGATGATCATTGTATATCCAATTGATTGATGAAAAAGGGAAGATCAGCAAAGTGCGGACTAAACAAAGTGACGGCTCTGAGGCTGGTAAATTTACTTTGTCCACTTCAGCAGAAGAGCCGGGACGTTCACTCCTGGTTAACGGAACCGTCCCGAGCGTCCGCGGCTGGGCGCCACCCTTCGCCTACAGAGGTCGCTCACAGAGGATACCTATCTATTATATTGGAAGGTTCTATAAAGGATCATCAAGGGTCGTTTAGGGCTTATTCACACGGGCAGAAAAATGCTGCGTTTAGCTGTGCACAGCCTATTTTTTTGTGCGCGCTTAAACGCAGTAATACATTAACCACTTAAGGACCGCCGCACGACGATATACGTCGACAGAATGGCATGGCTGTGCACAAGGGCGTACATGTACGTCCCCTTTAAGAACCCAGCCGTGGGTTACGAGCGCACCACCTGCCCACAGCTCCGTGACCGCGCCCGCGGGACCCGCTCGCCGGCGGTGTCACGCGATCGGGTCACAGTGACTGTGGCAATCTACATCTGGTGGCATGTGGCAATCTGCATCTGTTGGCATGTGGCAAGTGACTGTGGCAATCTACATCTGGTGGCTTGTGGCAAGTGACTGTGGCAATCTACATCTGGTGGCATGTGGTAATCTGCATCTGGTGGCATGTGGCAATCTACATCTAGTGGCATGTGGGAAGTGACTGTGGCAATCTGCATCTGGTGGCATGTGGCAAGTGACTGTGGCAATCTGCATCTGGTGGCATGTGGCAATCTGCATCTGGTGGCATGTGGCAAGTGACTGTGGCAATCTACATATGGTGGCATGTGGCAATCTGCATCTGGTGACATGTGGCAAGTGACTGTGGCAATCTACATCTGGTGGCATGTGGCAATCTGCATCTGGTGGCATGTGGCAAGTGACTGTGGCAATCTGCATCTGGTGGCATGTGGCAATCTGCATCTGGTGGCATGTGGCAAGTGACTGTGGCAATCTACATCTGGTGGCATGTGGCAATCTGCATCTGGTGACATGTGGCAAGTGACTGTGGCAATCTACATCTGGTGGCATGTGGCAATCTGCATCTGGTGGCATGTGGCAAGTGACTGTGGCAATCTGCATCTGGTGGCATGTGGCAAAGAACTGTGGCAATCTATATCTGGTGGCATGTGGCAAGTGACTGTGGCAATCTGCATCTGGTGGCATGTGGCAAGTGACTGTATTGGAAGGTTCTATAAATGATCATCAAGGGTCGTTTAGGGCTTATTCACACGGGCAGAAAAATGCTGCGTTTAGCTGTGCACAGCCTATTTTTTTGTGCGCACTTAAACGCAGTAATACATTAACCAATTAAGGACCGCCGCACGACGATATACGTCGACAGAATGGCATGGCTGGGCACGAGGGCATACATGTACGTCCCCTTTAAGAACCCAGCCGCGGGGTCACGAGCGCGCCACCGGCCCACAGCTCCGTGACCGTGCCCGCGGGACCCGCTCGCCGCCGGTGTCATGCGATCGGGTCACAGTGACTGTGGCAATCTGCATCTGGCGGCATGTGGCAAGTGACTGTGGCAATCTGCATCTGGTGGCACGTGGCAAGTGACTATATTGGAAGGTTCTATAAATGATCATCAAGGGTCGTTTAGGGCTTATTCACACGGGCAGAAAAATGCTGCGTTTAGCTGTGCACAGCCTATTTTTTTGTGCGCACTTAAACGCAGTAATACATTAACCGCTTAAGGACCGCCGCACGACGATATACGTCGACAGAATGGCACGGCTGGGCACAAGGGCGTACATGTACGTCCCCTTTAAGAACCCAGCCGCGGGGTCACGAGCGCGCCACCGGCCCAAAGCTCTGTGACCGCGCCCGCGGGACCCGCTCGCCGCCGGTGTCACGCGATCGGGTCACAGGAGCTGAAGAACGGGGAGAGGTAAGTGTAAGCAAACCTTTCCCCGTTCTTCTCTGTGGCTTGCCACTGATCGTCTGTTCCTTGTCATAGGGAGCAATGATCAGTGACGTCACACGCCAAGCCACGCCCCCCCCCACGGTAAGAAACACACACTAGGACACACTTAACCCATTAGCGCCCCCTACTGGTTAACCCCATTCACTGCCAGTGTCATTTTCACAGTAATCAGTGCATATTTATAGCACTTTTCGCTGTGAAAATGACAATGGTCCCAAAAATGTGTCAAAAGTGTCCGATGTGTCCGCCATAATGTCGCAGGCAGGCGGCTGGCCGGAACTTGAGCCAACGCAGAAGAACATGTGAGTGGAGCTGGATGGGCATGCCCCCGAAACTGAAGAAAAATTCGCTCCTCTCCGACCAGCACACGATCATCAGAAAGGGGCACAGATAATGGGAAAAATACACCCCACTAAGTTAGTGGGAGCCGGGGAGCGGGGGGGGGGGGGGTGTAATTCAGATTTTTTTTTTTATTCTGCACTGACTGTCTTTTAACCACTTAAGCCCCGGACCTTTAGGCAGCTAAAGGACCCGGCCAGTTTTTGCGATTCGTCACTGCGTCGCTCTAACTGACAATTGCGCGGTCGTGCGACGTGGCTCACAAACAAAATTGGCGTCCTTTTTTTCCCACAAATAGAGCTTTCTTTTGGTGGTATTTGATCACCTCTGCGGTTTTTATTTTTTGCGCTATAAACAAAAATAGAGCGACAATTTTGAAAAAAAAACAATAATGTTTACTTTTTGCTATAATAAATATCCCCCAAAAATATATAAAAAAAGTTTTTTTTCCCCTCAGTTTAGGCCGATACGTATTCTTCTACCTATTTTTGGTAAAAAAATCGCAACAAGCGTTTATCGATTGGTTTGCGCAAAATGTATAGCGTTTAAAAAATAGAGGATAGTTTTATTGCATTTTTATTAATATTTTTTTTTTTACTACTAATGGCGGCGATCAGCGATTTTTTTTCGTGACCGCGACATTATGGCGGACACATCGGACAGTTTTGACCCATTTTTGGGACCATTGTCATTTTCACAGCGAAAAGTGCTATAAAAATGCACTGATTACTATGAAAATGACAATTGCAGTTTGGGAGTTAACCACTAAGGGGCGCTGAAGGGGTTAAGTGTGACCTCATCTGTGTTTCTAACTGTAGGGGGGCGGGGCTGGACGTGTGACGTCATTGATCGTGTTTCCCTATATCAGGGAACACACGATCGATGACATTGCCACAATGAAGAACGGGGAAGGTGTGTTTACACACAGCTCTCCCCGTTCTTCAGCTCCGGAGGACCGATTGCGGAAACACCGGCGGCGATCGCGTCCGGTCACGGAGCTTCGGCCCGGGACGCGTGCCCACGCCGGCGGCGCGCGCGCGACCCCGCGGCTGGGCTTAAAGGGTCACATACAGGTACGTGGATGTGCCCAGCCGTGCCATTCTGCCGACGTATATCGCCGTGAAGGGGTCCTTAAGTGGTTACATTTCTTGGGTCCCTGTTCAAATCCAATCCGGGGACAAAACTGGGGACAGACTTGATCCGGGGACAGTGTCCTCAATCTGGGGACTGTCCCCAGAAACCGGGGATGTCTGGTCACCCTGGCACCATGGGCCTCTGGGTTGAACCAAAAGTTGCCAGTTAGCCCACGAGCAATGCATGCGGTTTGCGGCGTGCTAGTGTGGGGTTCAAGGGGTTAAAGCAGGAGGTGAAAGGGCAATACGAAGCCCCCTCGCCGCCTGTCAAATGCTCTCTGAATAGCAATCTGAACACGCTTTTCAAAGAGCAAAGCACGTGCGAAGGGGCCCTTCATGTCACGAAGTTTGGGTTCCATTGTAACTCATGCAGCCGATGACACAACCCAGGGCCGCCATCAGGGGGGTACAGGCAGTACACCTGTAAGGGGCCCGGAGGTCCCCAGGGGCCCGGATGGCAACCCCCTTTTTTTTAGGGGTCCAAAGGTCCCCAGGGGTCCGGAGGCCCATAGGGCCCCATATGGCAACTCCCCTTTTTTTTTTTTTTTTCATTAAAATTTTTTTTTTTTTTAATATATTTTTATTTTATTTTTTATTAAAGGGCCAATTTTTTTTTTAGAGGTCCCCAGGGGCCCGAAGGCCCCCAGGGCCCCGGATGGAAACCCCCCCTTTATTTATTTATTTTTTATAAGAAAAATATTTTTTTTAATATATTTTTATTTTATTTTTTATTAAAGGGGCAATTTTTTTTTTAGGCGTGCGGGGGGCCCCGGAGATCCCCAGGGCCCCAGATGACAACCCCCCCTTTTTTTATAACAAAAAAAAAATGTATATTCATTTTTTTCTTTTTTTATATATATATATATATATATATATATATATATATATATATATATATATATTATTAAAGGGCTCAGAGGTCCCCAGGGCCTTGGATGGCAACCCCCCCCTTTTTTTTTTTTTTTTTTTTATATATTATTTTTTTTATTAACGGGCCCAGAGGTTTCTTTTTATTATTATTATTATTATTATTATTATTATTATTATTATTATTATTATTATTAAAGGACCCAGGGGTCCCGGATGGCAACCCCCCTTTTTTGTAATTTTGCTTTATAAAAAATAAATAAAAATAATTTGTATATATATACTTTATTTATATTTTTCTTTATTTCTTCTTTCTTTTATAAAGGGCCCCCTCCGCTTCTCAATTCGCAGCAGCCCCCCCCGGTTCTCTGCTCCAGGGGGCCCATGCCTGAAGCTGTGTAAGGGGCCCCATAATTCCTGATGGCTGCCCTGACACAACCCCCCCCGGCAGAGAAAAGTGCTGACTCCTCCGACTCGGCTCCGAGTCCCCCCGATTTGGGTAATGAAAGGGCTGGAGATATTTTATTAGCAGTAATTGTTATCGGTCTCTCTAAGCAGATCAGGAAGGCGATCTTTGCTCCACTGGGGTGGAAAACGTTTTCCTCCTCGGGGTCGTGTAAAACATTCTGCCCGTTGGTAATTAGGTTCCATCGCTGGGTAACCAAGTTTGTAACAGATTACGGAAAAGCATTTTGTCCAAATGGATGATTTCACTTCGCTGCTCTCCGCCATGGCCAGCGGCGGTTCTCTCCTACATGGCAACCGATGTCAGGTGTAACGTGGGCCCCAGTGTCACCCCAGTGGGGTGGAGATGGGGTAAGGGGACCCATGGGCCCCGGTGTAACCCTAGTGGGGTGGAGATGGGGTAAGGGGACCCATGGGCCCCGGTGTAACCCTAGTGGGGTGGAGATGGGGTAAGGGGACCTGTGGGCCCCAGTGTAACCCTAGTGGGGTGGAGATGGGGTAAGGGAACCCGTGGGCCCCGGTGTAACCCTAGTGGGGTGGAGCTGGGGTAAGGGGACCCGTGGGCCCGGGTTTAACCCTAGTGGGGTGGAGATGGGGTAAGGGGACTCGTGGGCCCCGGTGTAACCCTAGTGGGGTGGAGCTGGGGTAAGGGGACCCGTGGGCCCGGGTTTAACCCTAGTGGGGTGGAGATGGGGTAAGGGGACCCGTGGGCCCCAATGTAACCCTAGTGGGGTGGAGATGGGGTAAGGGGACCCGTGGGCCCCGGTGTAACCCTAGTGGGGTGGAGCTGGGGTAAGGGGACCCGTGGGCCCCGGTGTAACCCTAGTGGGGTGGAGATGGGGTAAGGGGACCCGTGGGCCCCAATGTAACCCTAGTGGGGTGGAGATGGGGGAAAGGGGACCTGTGGGCCCCAATGTAACCCTAGTGGGGTGGAGATGGGGTAAGGGGACCTGTGGGCCCCAATGTAACCCTAGTGGGGTGGAGATGGGGGAAAGGGGACCTGTGGGCCCCGGTGTAACCCTAGTGGGGTGGAGATGGGGTAAGGGGACTCGTGGGCCCCGGTGTAACCCTAGTGGGGTGGAGATGGGGTAAGGGGACCCGTGGGCCCCGGTGTAACCCTAGTGGGGTGGAGATGGGGTAAGGGGACCTGTGGGACCCAATGTAACCCTAGTGGGGTGGAGATGGGATAAGGGGACCTGTGGGCCCCAATGTAACCCTAGTGGGGTGGAGATGGGGTAAGGGGACCCATGGGCCCCGGTGTAACCCTAGTGGGGTGGAGATGGGGTAAGGGGACCCATGGGCCCCGGTGTAACCCTAGTGGGGTGGAGATGGGGTAAGGGGACCCGTGGCCTCCGGTGTAACCCTAGTGGGGTATAGATGGGGTAAGGGGACCCATGGGCCCCGGTGTAACCCTAGTGGGGTATAGATGGGGTATTGGTAACCCTTGGGCCAGTGTAACCCTAGTGGGGTGGAGATGGGGTAAGGGGACCCGTGGGCCCGGTGTAACCCTAGTGGGGTGGAGATGGGATAAGGGGGCCCGTGGGCCCCGGTGTAACCCTAGTGGGGTGGAGATGGGGTAAGGGGACCCATGGGCCCCGGTGTAAACCTAGTGGGGTATAGATGGGGTAATGGTAACCCTTGGGCCCAGTGTAACCCTAGTGGGATGGAGATGGGGTAAGGGGACCCGTGGGCCCCGGTGTAACCCTAGTGGGGTGGAGATGGGGTAAAGGGACCCGTGGGCCTCAGTATAACCCTAGTTGGGTGGAGATGGGGTAAGGAAACCCGTGGGCCCCAGTGTAACCCTAGTGGGGTGAAGATAGGATAAGGAGACCCGTGGGCCTCAATGTTATCCCTAGTGGGGTGAAGATGGGGTAAGGAGACCCGTGGGCCTCAATGTTATCCCTAGTGGGGTGGAGATGTGGTAAGGGAACCCGTGGGCCCCAGTGTAACCCTAGTGGGGTGGAGATGGGGTAAGGGAACCCGTGGGCCCCAATGTAACCCTAGTGGGGTGGAGATGGGGTAAAGGGACCTGTGGGCATAGGTGTAAGCCTAGTGGGGTGGAGATGGGGTAAGGGAACCCGTGGACCCCGGTGTAACCCTAGTGGGGTGGAGATGGGGTAAGGGGACCTGTGGGCCCCAGTGTAACCCTAATGGGGTGGAGATGGGGTAAGGGGACCTGTGGGCCCCGGTGTAACCCTAGTGGGGTGGAGATGGGGTAAGGGGACCCGTGGGCCCCGGTGTAACCCTAGTGGGGTGGAGCTGGGGTAAGGGGACCCGTGGGCCCCGGTGTAACCCTAGAGTGGTGGAGATGGGGGAAAGGGACCTCTGGGCCCAGGCGTAACCCTAGTGGGGTGGAGATGGGGTAAGGGAACCCCGTTGGCCCTGGTGTAACCCTAGTGGAGTGGAGATGGGGTAAGGGGACCCGCGGGCCCCAGTTTAACCCTAGTGGAGTGGAGATGGGGTAAGGGGACCCGCGGGCCCCAGTGTAACCCTAGTGGGCTGGAGATGGGGTAAGGGGACCTGTGGGCCCCGGTGTAACCCTAGTGGGGTGGAGATGGGGTAAGGGGACCCGCGGGCCCCGGTGTAACCCTAGTGGGGTGGAGATGGGGTAAGGGGACCCGCGGGCCCCGGTGTAACCCTAGTGGGGTGGAGCTGGGGTAAGGGGACCCGTGGGCCCCGGTGTAACCCTAGTGGGGTGGAGATGGGGTAAGGCGACCCGTGGGCCCCGGTGTAACCCTAGTGGGGTGGAGATGGGGTATGGGGACCTGTGGGCCCCAATGTAACCCTAGTGGGGTGGAGATGGGGTAAGGGGACCCGTGGGCCCCAATGTAACCCTAGTGGGGTGGAGATGGGGTAAGGGGACCCATGGGCCCTGGTGTAACCTTAGTGGGGTGGAGATGGGGAAGGGGACCCGTGGGCCCCCGTGTTATCCCTAGTGGGGTGGAGATGGGGTAAGGGGACCCGTGGGCCCCGGTGTAACCCTAGAGTGGTGGAGATGGGGGAAAGGGACCTCTGGGCCCAGGCGTAACCCTAGTGGGGTGGAGATGGGGTAAGGGAACCCCGTTGGCCCTGGTGTAACCCTAGTGGAGTGGAGATGGGGTAAGGGGACCCGCGGGCCCCAGTTTAACCCTAGTGGAGTGGAGATGGGGTAAGGGGACCCGCGGGCCCCAGTGTAACCCTAGTGGGCTGGAGATGGGGTAAGGGGACCTGTGGGCCCCGGTGTAACCCTAGTGGGGTGGAGATGGGGTAAGGGGACCCGCGGGCCCCGGTGTAACCCTAGTGGGGTGGAGATGGGGTAAGGGGACCCGCGGGCCCCGGTGTAACCCTAGTGGGGTGGAGCTGGGGTAAGGGGACCCGTGGGCCCCGGTGTAACCCTAGTGGGGTGGAGATGGGGTAAGGCGACCCGTGGGCCCCGGTGTAACCCTAGTGGGGTGGAGATGGGGTATGGGGACCTGTGGGCCCCAATGTAACCCTAGTGGGGTGGAGATGGGGTAAGGGGACCCGTGGGCCCCAATGTAACCCTAGTGGGGTGGAGATGGGGTAAGGGGACCCATGGGCCCTGGTGTAACCTTAGTGGGGTGGAGATGGGGAAGGGGACCCGTGGGCCCCCGTGTTATCCCTAGTGGGGTGGAGATGGGGTAAGGGGACCCGTGGGGCCCCGGTGTAACCCTAGTGGTGTGGAGATGGGGTAAGGGGACCCGTGGACCCCGGTGTAACCCTAGTGGGGTGGAGCTGGGGTAAGGGGACCCGTGGGGCCCGGTGTAACCCTAGTAGGGTGGAGATGGGGTAAGGGGACCCGTGGGCCCCGGTGTAACCCTAGTGGGGTGGAGATGGGGTAAGGGAACCTGTGGGCCCCCGATGTAACCCTAGTGGGGTGGAGCTGGGGTAAGGGGACCCATGTGCCCCGTTGTAACTACTTTGTTTTATTGTTTACCACCTGGAGGTTTAGAAGAGATGGGCCAGTCTCAGGATTTTTTCTGAAATCAGCAAATTTGCAATAAAAGCTTTGGTGAAATTTGCGAGTGTTTTTTTGAGGGGTGTATTATTGGTAATTGAATCCTTTTTTTTTATTTTTTTCTCACTAGTTATTTGTGTGCTATCACTTAACATTTGTTATTTTCCTTCTTTCCACAACATTTTGTTTTACTTGTATCAGTGGTCTCCAAACTCTGGCCCATCGACCAGATATAGCCCTTTATCCCTTGGGATCCTATTCCTCCCAGTAACACTAATGATGGGACACTATTCCTTCCACTGACACCAATGATGGGACACTATTCCTTCCAATGATGGGACACTATTCCTCCCACTGACACCAATGATGGGACACTATTCCTCCCACTGACACCAATGATGGGACACTATTCCTCCCACTGATACCAATGATGGGACACTATTCCTCCCACTGACACCAATGATGGGACACTATTCCTCCCACTGACACCAATGATGGGGCACTATTCCTCCCACTGACACCAATGATGGGACACTATTCCTCCCACTGACACCAATGATGGGACACTATTCCTCCCACTGACACCAATGATGGGACACTATTCCTCCCACTGACACCAATGATGGGACACTATTCCTCCCACTGACACCAATGATGGGACACAATTTCTCTCACTGACACCAATGATGGGACACTATTCCTCCCACTGATACCAATGATGGGACACTATTCCTCCCACTGACACCAATGATGGGACACTATTCCTCCCACTGACACCAATGATGGGACACTATTCCTCTCACTGACACCAATGATGGGACACTATTCCTCCCACTGATACCAATGATGGGACACTATTCCTCCCACTGATACCAATGATGGGACACTATTCCTCCCACTGACACTAATGATGGGACACTATTCCTCCCACTGACACTAATGATGGGGCACTATTCCACTATTTTACTTGTATCAGTGGTCTCCAAACTCTGGCCCATCGACCAGATATAGCCCTTTATCCCTTGGGATCCTATTCCTCCCAGTAACACTAATGATGGGACACTATTCCTTCCACTGACACCAATGATGGGACACTATTCCTTCCACTGACACCAATGATGGGACACTATTCCTCCCACTGACACCAATGATGGGACACTATTCCTCCCACTGACACCAATGATGGGGCACTATTCCTCCCACTGACACCAATGATGGGACACTATTCCTCTCACTGACACCAATGATGGGACACTATTCCTCCCACTGATACCAATGATGGGACACTATTCCTCCCACTGATACCAATGATGGGACACTATTCCTCCCACTGACACTAATGATGGGACACTATTCCTCCCACTGACACTAATGATGGGGCACTATTCCACTATTTTACTTGTATCAGTGGTCTCCAAACTCTGGCCCATCGACCAGATATAGCCCTTTATCCCTTGGGATCCTATTCCTCCCAGTAACACTAATGATGGGACACTATTCCTTCCACTGACACCAATGATGGGACACTATTCCTTCCACTGACACCAATGATGGGACACTATTCCTCCCACTGACACCAATGATGGGACACTATTCCTCCCACTGACACCAATGATGGGACACTATTCCTCCCACTGACACCAATGATGGGACACTATTCCTCCCACTGACACCAATGATGGGACACAATTTCTCTCACTGACACCAATGATGGGACACTATTCCTCCCACTGATACCAATGATGGGACACTATTCCTCCCACTGACACCAATGATGGGACACTATTCCTCCCACTGACACCAATGATGGGGCACTATTCCTCCCACTGACACCAATGATGGGACACTATTCCTCTCACTGACACCAATGATGGGACACTATTCCTCCCACTGATACCAATGATGGGACACTATTCCTCCCACTGATACCAATGATGGGACACTATTCCTCCCACTGACACTAATGATGGGACACTATTCCTCCCACTGACACTAATGATGGGGCACTATTCCTCCCACAGACACTAATGATGGGACACTATTCCCCCCACTGACACCAATGATGGGACACTATTCCTCCCACTGACACCAATGATGGGGCACTATTCCTCCCACTGACACCAATGATGGGACACTATTCCTCCCACTGACACCAATGATGGGACACTATTCCTCCCACTGATACCAATGATGGGACACTATTCCTCCACTGATACCAATGATGGGACACTATTCCTCCCACTGACACTAATGACGGGGCACTATTTCTTGCACTGACACCAATTCTATGCATGAAGATAAAACACCTTCTGCATGTAGCTCCCCCTCCCTCTATACTTATGAGTCTAGTCTGGATCCAGTGATCTACACCAGAGCAGTGGCTCTCCGGGCTCTCTCCCTTGTCATTGGCTCAAAGACAGCAGCAGGAGCCATTGGCTCCCTCTGCTGTCAATCACAGCCAGTGAAGAGAGAGCGGGATGGGGCCAAGCCGCGCTTTGCGTGTCAATAGACTCAGAGGCGGCATGCACAAGTGACCCCATAACAAGCAACTTGCTATGGGACACTCAGCAAAGGGGCAAAGAGGGAGGAGCCAGGAGATTTGGCGGGGGATCCAAGAAGAGGAGGATCGGGGCTGCTCTGTGCAAAAACCATTACAGAGCAGGTAAGTATAACATGTTTCTAATGAAAATAAAATGTCATCCTTTACAATCACATTAACCACTTCCCGCCCAACCTATAGCAAAATGACGGCTGGGAAGTGGTTCAGTGATCCTGATTGGGCGTCACATGACATCCAGCAGGATAAGCCGCAATGGCGCGCCTGCGGGGGCACGCAGCGCGCCGATGGGTTGTGTGGTGTGTCACTATGATACACCGCATCTCCGATCATGGTAAAGAGCCTTTGACGGAGGCTCTTTACCATGTGATCAGCTGTGACCAGTGACAGCGAATCACAGGCTGAACCAGGAAGTGCTGGTAAACGGCATTTCTCGGTTCGCGCTGACAGGGAGAGCCAATCCATGGCTCACCTGTCAGGGGGGGGGGGGTCTGTGCTGATAATCAGTGCATTGATTATCAGCGCAGCCCCCATCAGAGGTTCCCATGAGCTGCCAGTCAGTGCCCACGCAAATCGCCAAAAAGTGCCAATCAGTGCCCATCAGTAACGCCTGTCAGTACCTCCTCATCAGTGCAGCCTATCAGTGCCATCTATTAATGTCCATCAGTGCCACCTATCAGTGTCCATCGGTGCCACCTATCAGTGCCCATCAGTGCTGCCTATCAGTGTCCATCGGTGCCACCTATCAGTGCCCATCAGTGCCACCTATCAGTGTCCATCGGTGCCACCTATCAGTGCCCATCAGTGCTGCCTATCAGTGCCCATCAGTGCCACCTAACAATGCCTATCAGTGCCGCCTATCAGTGGCTCCTATTAGTGCCCCCTCATCAGTGCCCCCCTATCAGTGCCCATCAGTGCCATCTATCAGTGCCCATCAGTGCTGCATAACAGTGTAGCCTATCAGTGCCCACCAGTGCTGCATATCTGTGCTACCTATCAGTGCCCATCAATTCTATATATTAGTGCCTCCTCATCAGTACTCATCAGTGCCACCTTATCAGTGCCGCTTATCAGTGCCCATCAGTGCTGCATATCAGTGTAGCCTATTGGTGCCCATCAGTGCTGCATATCGGTGCCACCTATCAGTGCCCATCAATTCTACATATTAGTACTCATCAGTGCCACATATCAGTGTAGCCTATTATTGTCCATCGATTCTACATATTAGTGCCACCTCATCAGTACCCATCAGTGCCACCTCATCAGTGCCCATCAGTGCTGCATATCAGTGTAGCCTATTAGTGTCCATCAATTCTACATATTAGTGCCACCTCATCAGTGCCCACCTGTGCTGCCTTATCAGTGCCCATCAGTGCTGCATATTGGTGCCACCTATCAGTGCCCATCAATTCTACATATTAGTACTCATCAGTGCCACATATCAGTGTAGCCTATTATTGTCCATCGATTCTACATATTAGTGCCACCTCATCAGTACCCATCAGTGCCACCTCATCAGTGCCCATCAGTGCCACCTCATCAGTGCCCATCAGTGCTGCATATCAGTGTAGCATATTAGTGTCCATCAATTCTACAAATTAGTGCCACCTCATCAGTGCCCATCAGTGCTGCCTTATCAGTGCTGCATATTGGTGCCACCTAGCAGTGCCCATCAATTCTACATATTAGTGCCTTCTCATCAGTGCTCATCAGTGCCCATCAGTGCTGCATATCAGTGTAGCCTATCGGTGCCCAGCAGTGTTGCACTTCAGTGCCACCTATCAGTGTCCATCAATTCTACATATTAGTGCCACCTCACCCATCAGTGCCACCTCATCATTGAAAATTTTAGGAAATATTTAGTTTCTTTAGCAAAAAATAAAAAAAACCCCAGTAGTGATGAAATATCACCAAAAGAAATCTCTATTTGTGGGAAGATAATGATCAGACTCCGGCGCGGCTCCGTCATCCCGCAGCGAGATCCCCGCTGTCCGCCTTTCTAAGTATTGATCCCGCCCAGCGGGGAAATGAAATGTAAATGTATTATCTCCAGAAGATTAGCCTTCCAGTCTGCCTCCAGCTATTACAGCCCGTTGTGGGCCCCCCGGGGTGCAGGTTTCCTGGTCTCCTGAGGGCCACTACAAAAAGCCGCGCTTGGACTCTGCGAGGGGCCCCTACGTCTAGACTTTATTACAATCCAATCACGGCACAGCCCAGAGACAACGGCCCCGGCACGGTCCTCTAACATTCGGGGGCCCTCATTATGGAGCCGCACATGAGGCTCAGATATGAATATTGAAAGGGGGCGTGTCACAAAGAGAAGGGCCCCCGGATGTGGAACGATTTCATTAAACGGAAATATAATAAATTCAGGTCAACTTTTCATAACTTTGGAACGTTTACATGATTATGAACTGCTTTGTTCCATTGTGTCAATAAATATTTCTTTTTTTTTTCTGCTGTGTCCCATTGAAGAGATTTCCCTTCACTTCCTGTCACAGTGACACAACAGGAAGTGAGAGGTCATCTCTCCAAAGTGAATGAAAATTTCTTTCTTAGACCCCCCAATAAAATAAATTCCACCCTTACCTCCTGTTTTGGTGACTACAGCTTTGGATGGAGAAGGTCAATCTGCCAGCAGTGACACAGACAGCAATACATATTTGGCTTTGGATCCGTCCCTACTCCGATCTATGAAGCCATTAAAAAAATAGCATAAAATATGGAGAAAAAAAATTGTCAAAAAAATAATAGCTAAGAGGAGAAGGTAAAGAAGGAGATACAGTAAGTAATAGCTAAGGGGAGAAGGTGAGGAAGGAGATACAGTAAGTAATAGCTAAGGGGAGAAGGTAAAGAAGGAGATACAGAAAATAATAGCTAAGGGGAGAAGGTAAGGAAGGAGATACAGTAAGTAAAAGCTAAGGGGAGAAGGTAAAGCAGGGGTCCGGAGGTTCCCAGGGGCCGAAGGGAAGGCCCACAGGTCCCCAGATGGCAACCCCCCTTTTTTTATTTTTTTTATATATTTATTTATATTTTTTTATTTATTTTATATATATATATATATATATATATATATATATATATATATATATATATATATATATATATATAATTATTATTAAAGGGCCCAGAGGTCCCCAGGGCCCCAAAACATTTTTTTATATATATATATATATATATATATATATATATATATATATATATATATTATTAAAGGGCTCAGAGGTCCCAAGGGCCCCATGTGGCAAACATGGGGCCCTTTTATTTATTTATTTTTATTTTGTATATATATATATATTTTTTATTATTATTATTATTATTAAAGGGCTCAGAGGTCCCCAGGGCCCCATGTGGCAAACCCCCCCCCTTTTTTTTTAATTAATGTTTATTTTTTTTATTTTTGTTTATATATATATTTTTTTATTATTATTATTAAAGGGCCCAGAGGTCCCCTGGCAATCCCCCCCCTTTTTTTTTTTTTTTAAATGTTTATTTATTTATTTCTTATATATATATTTATTTTGTATTAAAGGGCCCAGAGGTTTATATATATATATTAGAGGTCCCCAGGGCTCCAGATGGCAACCCCCCTTTTTTATATATATATTTTTCTTTATTTCTTCTTTTTTTAATTTCAGGCGGCAGAACCCATACAGTAAATAATAGCTAAGGGGAGAAGGTAAGGAAGGAGATACAGTAAGTAAAAGGTAAGGGGAGAAGGTAAGGAAGGAGATACAGAAAATAATAGCTAAGGGGAGAAGGTAAGGAAGGAGATACAGTAAATAATAGCTAAGGGGAGAAGGTAAGGAAGGAGATACAGTAAATAATAGCTAAGGGGAGAAGGTGAGGAAGGAGATACAGTAAGTAATAGCTAAGGGGAGAAGGTAAGGAAGGAGATACAGTAAATAATAGCTAAGGGGAGAAGGTAAGGAAGGAGATACAGTAAGTAATAGCTAAGGAGAGAAGGTAAGGAAGGAGATACAGTAAGTAATAGCTAAGGGGAGAAGGTGAGGAAGGAGATACAGTAAGTAATAGCTAAGGGGAGAAGGTGAGGAAGGAGATACAGTAAGTAATAGCTAAGGGGAGAAGGTAAGGAAGGAGATACAGTAAATAATAGCTAAGGGGAGAAGGTGAGGAAGGAGATACAGTAAGTAATAGCTAAGGGGAGAAGGTAAGGAAGGAGATACAGTAAATAATAGCTAAGGGGAGAAGGTGAGGAAGGAGATACAGTAAACAATAGCTAAGGGAGAAGGTGAGGAAGGAGATACAGTAAGTAATAGCTAAGGGGAGAAGGTGAGGAAGGAGATACAGTAAGTAATAGCTAAGGGGAGAAGGTAAAGAAGGAGATACAGTAAACAATAGCTAAGGGAGAAGGTGAGGAAGGAGATACAGTAAACAATAGCTAAGGGAGAAGGTGAGGAAGGAGATACAGTAAACAATAGCTAAGGGAGAAGGTGAGGAAGGAGATACAGTAAGTAATAGCTAAGGGGAGAAGGTGAGGAAGGAGATACAGTAAGTAATAGCTAAGGGGAGAAGGTGAGGAAGGAGATACAGTAAGTAATAGCTAAGGGGAGAAGGTGAGGAAGGAGATACAGTAAGTAATAGCTAAGGGGAGAAGGTGAGGAAGGAGATACAGTGAGTAATAGCTAAGGGGAGAAGGTAAAGAAGGAGATACAGTAAACAATAGCTAAGGGAGAAGGTGAGGAAGGAGATACAGTAAACAATAGCTAAGGGAGAAGGTGAGGAAGGAGATACAGTAAGTAATAGCTAAGGGGAGAAGGTGAGGAAGGAGATACAGTAAGTAATAGCTAAGGGGAGAAGGTGAGGAAGGAGATACAGTGAGTAATAGCTAAGGGGAGAAGGTAAAGAAGGAGATACAGTAAACAATAGCTAAGGGGAGAAGGTAAGGAAGGAGATACAGTAAATAATAGCTAAGGGGGGAAGGTAAAGAAGGAGATACAGTAAATAAAAGCTAAGGGGAAAGGTAAGGAAGGAGATACAGTAGATAATAGCTAAGGGGAGAAGGTAAGGAAGGAGATACAGTAAGTAAAAGCTAAGGGGGGAAGGTAAAGAAGGAGATACAGAAAATAATAGCTAAGGGGAGAAGGTAAAGAAGGAGATACAGTAAGTAATAGCAAAGGGGAAAGGTAAGGAAGGAGATACAGTAAGTAAAAGCTAAGGGGAGAAGGTAAGGAAGGAGATACAGTAAATACAGTGCCTTGAAAAAGTATTCATACCCCTTGACATTTTCCACATTTTCTCATGTTACAACCCAATGTAAATGTATTTTATTGGGATTTTATGTGATAGACCAACACAAAGTGTCACATAATTGTGGAGGCTTGTGCACAGGGTGTGCCGGGGGTGCCTGGGCACACCCTAATCACCCCATGTGCATTAGCATTATCCAGGGGTGGCACCAGGTGGGTGGGGTCCCAGTGGCCAGTGTAAATGCCCCATTATATTAAAGGCTAGGTTCAACTGTAGGAACACGTTACACCTATACTTAGATACAGTAAGTAATAGCTAAGGGGAGAAGGTGAGGAAGGAGATACAGTAAATGAAAGCTAAGGGGAGGTAAGGAAGGAGATACATTACGTAATAGCTAAGCGGAGAAGGTGAGGAAGGAGATACAGTAAATACAGAGCCTTGAAACAATATTCACACTCCTTGAAATTCCCCACATCTTGTCAGGTTACAACCAAAAACGTAAATGTATTTTATTGGGATTTTATGTGAGAGACCAACACAAAGTGTCACATAATTGGGAAGTGGAAGGAAAATGAATATGTGAAAAGTGTGTGTGTGGGGGGGGGGGGGCATTTGTATTCAGTGGAACCAATTGCCTTCAGAAGTCACCTAATTAGTAAACAGAGTCCACCTGTGTGTCATTTAATCTCAGTATAAATACAGCTGTTCTGTGAAGCCCTGAGAGGTTTGTTGGAGAACCTCAGTGAACAAACAGCATCATGAAGGCCAAGGAACACACCAGACAGGTCAGGGGATAAAGTTGTGGAGAAGTATAAAGCAGGGTCAGGTTATAAAAAAAATCTCCCAAGCTTTGAAGATCTCACGGAGCTTCTGTTCAATCCATCATCGGAAAATGGAAAGAGTATGGCACAACTGCAAACCTACCAAGACACGGCCGTCCACCTAAACTGACCGGGCCGGGCAAGGAGAACATTCATCAGAGAAGCAGCCAAGAGGCCCATGGTAACTCTGGAGGAGCTGCACAGCTCAGGGGGGAGAATCTGTCCTCAGGACAACTATTAGTGGTCTCTCCACAAATCTGCCCTTTATGGAAGAGTGACAAGAAGAAAGACATTGGAGAAAGAAAGACATAAGAAGTCCTGTTTGCAGTTTGTGAGAAGCCATGTGGGGGAGGGGACACAGCAAACATGTGGAAGAAGGAGCTCTGGTCACTAGAGACTAAAATTTGACTTTTTGGCCTAAAAGGAAAACGCTATGTGTGGGGGAAACTAACACTGCACATCCCCCTGAACACTCCATCCCCACTGTGAAACATGGTGGTGGCAGCATCATGTGGTGGAGATGCTTTTCTTCATCGGGGACAGAGAAGCTGGTCAGAGTTGATGGGAAGATGGATGGAGACAAATACAGGACAATCTTAGAAGAAAACATGTTAGAGTCTGCAAAAGACTTGAGACTGGGGGGGGGGGGGGGGTTCACCTTCCAGCAGGACAACGACCCTAAAGTACAGCCAGAGCTACACTGGAATGGTTTAGATCAAAGCATTTTCATGTGTTAGAATGGCCCAGTCACAGTCCAGACCTAAATCCCATTGAGAATCTGTGGCAAGACTTGAAAATTGCTGATCACAGACGCTCTCCATCCAATCTGACAGAACTTGAGATATTTTACAAAGAAGAATGGGCAGAAATGTCCCTCTCTAGATGTGCAAAGCTGGTAGAGACACCCCCAAAAAGACTTGTAGAGAAAGGCGGTTCTACAAAGTATTGACTCCCGGGGGCGCCATACAAATGCCCCTCCCCCCCACACTTTTCACATATTTATTTGTATCATTTTTCTTCCACTTCACAATTATGTGACACTTTGTGTTGGTCTCTCACATAAAATCCCAATAAAATACATTTACGTTTTTGGTTGTAACGTGAGACAACATGTGGGAAATTTCAAGGGGTGTGAATACTTTTTCAAGGCTCTGTAATAGCTAAGAGGAGAAGGTAAGGAAGGAGATGATAAGGTACAATTATTTTCCTAAATATCTTCCTTTCCCTTAGTGCCGTCCTCCTTCACTTACCTCATCCTTCCATTTTGCTTCTAAGGCCCCATACACACGATAGAATTTATCCGCGAATACGGTCCAGCGGACCGTTTCCGCGGATAAATCCTCTCGAGGATTTCGGAGGATTTTCATGCGATGGAGTGTACACACCATCGCATTGAAATCCGCGCCGAAATCCTCTGGCGATGACGTGTTGCGCCGTCGCCGAGATTATGACGCGGCGACGTGCGCGACGCTGTCATATAAGGAATTCCACGCATGCGTCGAATCATTACGACGCATGCGGGGGATCCCTTCGGACGGATGGATCCGGTGAGTCTATACAGACGAGCGGATCCATCCGTTGGGATGGACTCCAGCAGATGGATATGTTCTGCATGTCAGCAAATATCCGATCTGCTGGAAATCCATCCCAGGGGAGAAATATCCGCGGATAAAGATCCGCTGGAGTGTACACACCATAGGATCTATCCGCTGAAACCCATTCGCTGGGATTTTTCAGCGGATGGATTCTATCGTGTGTATGGGGCCTAAATGTCCTTATTTCTTCTGAGAAATCCTCACTTCCTGTTCTTCTGTCTGTAACTCCACACAGTAATGTGAGGCTTTCTCCCTGGTGTGGAGTGTTGTGCTCGCCCCCTCCCTTGGACTATAGGAGAGTCAGGGCGCTCTCTACGTTGCAGATAGAGAAAGGAGCTGTGTGTTAGTGGGCGTCCTGACTCTCCCGTAGTCCAGGAGAGTCACCAGGCACCAGGTGGGTGGGTGGGGTCCCAGTGGCCAGTGTAAATGCCCCCCATTATATTAAAGGCTAGGTTCAACTGTAGGAACACGTTACACCTATACTTAGGATGTAACAGAATATGCTCTTCCACCATCAGAGCCTCCTCCCTGTGACAGCAGGTGGCGTTCATGCAGGGGCGGACTGACCATTCGGGTACCCGAGGGCCCCATGCCACTAGGGGGCCCCATCAGGGTTGCCAGCCTCAGTAAAACCAGGGACAGTATGTATACACTGTGTATGCATACTGTATGTGTGTGTATACTGTGTGGACCCATAATCTCCTATTGCCTGGGGGGGCCCCAAAAATCTCCTATTGCCGGGGGGCCCCATAATCTCTTATTGCCTGGGGGCCCCATAATCTTCTATTTCCGGGGGGCCCCATAATCTCCTATTGCCCGGGGGGCCCCAAAAATCTCCAATTGCCCGGGGGCCCCATAAGCTCCTATTGCCCGGGGGGCCCCAACAATCTCCTATTGCCCGGGGGCCCCATAATCTCCTATTGCCCGGGGGCCCCAAAAATCTCCTATTGCCCGGGGGCCCCATAATCTCCTATTGCCCGGGGGCCCCAAAAATCTCCTTTTGCCCGGGTGGCCCTAAAAATCTCCTATTGCCCGGGGTGGCCCTAAAAATCTCCTATTGCCCGGGGGGCCCCATAATCTCCTATTGCCCGGGGTGCCCCATATTCTCCTATTGCCCGGGGGCCCCATAATCTCCTATTGCCCAGGGGCCCCATAATCTCCTATTGCCCGGGGGGCCCCAAAAATCTCCTATTGCCCGGGGGCCCCATAATCTCCTATTGCCCGGGGGCCCCAAAAATCTCCTATTGCCCGGAGGCCCCATAATCTCCTATTGCCCGGGGACCCCATAGTCTCCTATTGCCCGGGGGGCCCCAAAAATCTCCAATTGCCCGGGGGCCCCAACAATCTCCTATTGCACGGGGGTCCCATAATCTCCTATTGCCCGGGGGCCCTATAATCTCTGATTGCCCGGGGGCCCCATAATCTCCTATTGCCCGGGGAGCCCCATAATCTCCTATTGCCCGGGGGCCCCATAATCTCCTATTGCCCGGGGGGGCCCATAATCTCCTATTGCCCGGGGGGGCCCATAATCTCCTATTGCCCGGGGGGGCCCCATAATCTCCTATTACCCGGGGGGCCCCATAATCTCCTATTGCCCGGGGGCCCTATAATCTCTGATTGCCCGGGGGCCCCATAATCTCCTATTGCCGGGGGCCCCATAATCTCCTATTGCCGGGGGCCCCATAATCTCCTATTGCCCGGGGGCCCCATAATCTCCTATTGCCGGGGGCCCCATAATCTCCTATTGCCCGGGGGTCCCATAATCTCCTATTGCCCGGGGGCCCCATAATCTCCTATTGCCCGGGGGCCCCATAAATCTCCTATTGCCCGGGAGACTGAAGGGAAGGTCAGATTGAACCCTTCCCTACTCCATCAAATTGTGACATAAATGTGCGGCTGTAGATACGCTCAGCTATAAACATTTTGGCGAACGGCCGGCGGTGTGTGTGCGCGGTCTAATCCAGGTCCGCGTTCCATAAATACGCCATCTGTATGTAGATGAGCGAGTCGGCCTATTATCCGCTAACGCATTTCAGGATGAGGCTTTTCTGGAGATCCGGGGGGGGGGGGGGCGCCGTCTCTTCACAGGGAAGGACTCCGGCAGTCGAATCGCAATGATTGGGAATTACACAGGAGGGCGGCTGAGGGAAAAAGACCAATGAATATTGTATGATGTATAGACGGCGGGGCGATCTGTAGGAGGAATTAACAGCCGCATTTACATTAATGCGGCGCCGTTATCTCGCGCTCTATATGGGGCCCGGAGTGCGTCTCCGCGTATCCATTCCTCTCCCTAATAGGATCAACCTGAACCGTCCGTATGGGGGAAACAAAAATAGCTAGAACCAATCGGCCAATTTCCTCCGGCGTCCGCCCAGGGCCTGCGGTTTAGATGTTCCCGGCTGTGCTAAATCGGGGGAGGGGGGCTTTGGACGCTTATCGTGGAGTCTTCAGGGGCCGTGTGAGACGGGACCCTGGAAGTGAGCGGGGACGGTCGGGCGCGGCGGAGGGAGGAGACCGCCGCGCTATTTAAGGAAAGGTTCGCTCGGAAATCAATTTGATCGCCAGAGAAAAAAATGATTTCTCCCAGCGGGAGCCGCGGGCGCAGCAGCAGGGAGGGGGCAGCAAAGTGGCAAAGAGAGGAAGAGCGAATAAAAAAACGCACAGCGGTCTGAAAGAGCGCTCCGCAGGAGTTTTTTTTTTTGGGGCAGTGGTGGGTTAAAATGCTCCGAAAGAGTTAAAAGAATTGAGAACGAAAATTGCAACATTGTGTCTTCAGACGCGTCATAACGCTGATAGTCATGCGTACGAAAGCCCCCCCCCAAAGCATCCCCTCATGTTGAGGGCATGTGGCCTGGTATGGTTCAGGAGGGGGCTTCCAAATACTGCAGACCCCCACAACCACAGCCCAGGGTTGTGGGGAAGAGGCCCTTGTCCTAATCAACATGAGAACAAGGTGCTTTGGGGGCAGACCCCCCCTCCCCAAAGCATCCCCCCATGTTGAGGGCATGTGGCCTAGTATAGTTCAAGAGGGGGCTTACAGATACTGATAAGACCCCTGCCTGCAGAACCCCCAAAACCACTGGCCTGGGTTGTGGGGAAGAGGCCATTGTCCCAATCAACATGAGGATAAGGTTCTTTGGGGTGGAGGGGGAAGAGCCCCCCCTCAAAACACCCCCCCTATGTTGAGAGCATGTGGCCCGCCATGATTCAGGAGGGTGGCTTCCAGATACTAATAAGCCCACTGGCCAGGGATGTGGGGAAGAGGCCCTTGTCCCAAACAACATGAGGACAAAGTGCTTAGGGGGCAGATCCCCCCTCCCCAAAGCATCCCCTCATGTTGAGTGTATGTGGCCTGCTATGTTTCAGGAGGGGGCTTCCAGATACTGATAAGCCCCCTGCCTGCAGACCCCCACAACCACTGGCCAGGGTTGTGGGGAAGAGGCCCTTGTCCCAAACAACATGAGGACAAAGTGCTTAGGGGGCAGATTCCCCCTTTCCCAAAGCATCCCCCCATGTTGAGTGTATGTGGCCTGCTATGGTTCAGGAGGGGGCTTCCAGATACTGATAAGCCCCCTGCCTGCAGACCCCCACAACCACAGCCCAGGGTTGTGGGGAACAGGCACTTGTCCTAATCAACATAAGGACAAGGTGCTTTGGGGTGGAGAGTGCAGAGCCCCTCTCCCTCAAAGCACCCCCCCCCTGTTGAGGGTGTGTGGCCTTATATAGTTCAGGAGGGGGCTTCCAGATACTGATTAGCCCCCTGCCTGCAGAACCCCCACAACCCCTGGCCATTGTTGTGGGGAAGAGGCCATTGTCCCAAACAACATGAGGATAAGGTGCTTTGGGGGGAGGGAGCAGAGCCCCCCAAAGCATCCCCCCATGTTGAGGGCATGTGGCCTAGTATGGTTCAAGAGGGGTCTTCCAGATACTGATAAGCCCCCTGCCTGCAGACCCCCACAACCACTGGCCAGGGTTGTGGGGAAGAGGCCCTTGTCCTAATCAACATGAGGACAAGGTGCTGTGGGGTGGAGCGTGCAGAGCCCCCCCCCCAAAACACCCCCTCCCCCATGTTGAGGGCGTGCTGTGGGGAAGAGGCCCTTGTCCTAATCAACATGAGGACAAGGTGCTTTGGGGTGTCGAGTGCATAGCCCCCCCCCAAAACACCCCCCCATGTTGAAGGCATGTGTCCTAGCATGGATCAGAAGGGGGCTTCAAGATACTGATAAGCCCCTGCCTGCAGACCCCCACAACCACTGGCCAGGCTCGTGGGGAAGAGGCCCTTGTTCCAAACAACATGACAAGTGGCAAGTGGCAAAGCATCCCCCCATGTTGAGGGTATGCGGACTGGTATGGGTTAGGAGGGGGACTGTCATTTTTGCTACTGCAGGTTCTTTACATGGTACAGATGCACCACTTTACAGGCAGACTAAGGGGACCCCCAGGCACAATATTTACCCGCTTCAATACCGGGCACTTTCACCCCATTCCTGCCCAGCACAATTTTTAGCTTTCAGCGCTGTCACGTTTTGAATGACAATTCAATGTATTATGGAGCCCACATCTCTCCATAAAGAGGACCTGTCATGCACTATAATTCAAGACAAAGTGTAACAATTAAAAAAATAAAAGTAAAGTAAAGAATAAAAAAATAAAAAAAAAATAAAGCGCATACATAAGTCACGCCCACATATGTAAACGGCGTTCAAATCACACATGTGAGGTATCGCCGCTATCCGATTGTTAGAGCGAGAGCAATAATTCTAACCCAAGACCTCCTCTGTAACTCTAAACAGGTAACCTGTAAAAAAAATTCAAGCCTCGCCTATGGAGATTTTTAAGTACCGAAGTTTGGCGCCATTCCACGAGCGTGCGCAATTTTAAAGCGTGACGTGTTGGGTATCTATTTACTCGACGTAACATCATCTTTTACATTATACAAAATAAATCTTACTGTTTTTTTTTTTTTTTTTTAATTCATGACACTGTTTTGTTTTTTTTTCAAGAAATCGCTGCGCAAATACCATGTGACATAAAAAGTTGCAACAACTGCCATTTTATTCCCTAGGGTCTCTGCTAAAAAAAAAAAAACATGTAGGAGCAAAGTGCCAGAATTGGCCCGGATGGGAAGTGGCTAAGGCAACAGGTGTCAAACACAAGGCCCAGGGGCGGATCCGGCCCTCCAGGCCATTTCATGTGGCCCTCACAGCTGCAGGAGAGCTCCACCCCTTCTCTGGTCCTCCTCCAGACCCCTTACTTTCTGCTTTCAAGCAATGCATCTAGCTTCTTCCCAGCAGCAGCATAAGGAAAGTGGGGTGCACTGTGATGTAAGGGAGTGTGGGGGACTCAACATCTGATGGTGGGGTGGCTCTTGACATCTAATATATGGGGAGGGGAATGCGCTGGACATCTAATCTTACAGATACAACCGACCCTTTGGAGAGCAATCATAATGCTGATGCGGCCCACCATGATCGAATATTAGTGTACGCTTTCCTAGAAAGGTTCACCACGAGCGCGCGTATCCATCAATCGTACTACGGAGATCCCGTATTCTGCATATTCAGGTTCTCGCAGATTCTCACGTGATAGGAAGTTTGGCCAATGGCGGCTCAGCGATCGGCGTCTTCTCACAACAAACACAGCCGCGCATTCAGCAATCGCTTTGTGTTTATTAATGTATCCGACAGGTGAGATCAGCAACACACAAATCTCGCTGCTCTCACCTGCGCCAAGCTGCGATCTTCATCACGTCGCCTCGCCGCTTCACAGGTGTCAAAGGTGACATTAACCTCTTACTGCCCAGAGACCAGCCGCTGCAAGGCCTGCTAATGACACGTAACACGTACAGCGGCGCTGGTTATTTACCACCCGGATTACGCCTTACAAAGGACCGCGCAAATCAGTTCTTCGCGCCGCACGCCGCCCCGGAGCCGCCAGCGGGAATTATTTTTGTACAATATTTTTATCGGCTAGTAAATAGTTTCTCCCTTGTGAGGGTGAATGGCGGGATTAATAAACATTTACCTGGGAGCCGCGTCAGGTGTGATTGTTATTGTTATCATTTATTCAGCGGCTCATTGGTGGAGTGACGGGAGAGTAACGTGAGCGACAGACGGAGGAAGGGCAACAGGAGCAAAATTGTTCATTGATACAGAGATCGGGAGCCACACATATCCCAATATCCCACAGATATCCCAATCCTCCCACAGATATCCCAATCCTCCATCATATCCCAATCCTTCATCATATCCCAATCCTTCCACACATATCCCAATCCTCCACACATATCCCAATCATCCCACACATATCCCAATCCTCCATACATATCCCAATCCTCCATCATATCCCAATCCTTCATCATATCCCAATCCTTCCACACATATCCCAATCCTCCACACATATCCCAATCCTCCACACATATCCCAATCCTCCATACATATCCCAATCCTCCACACATATCCCAATCCTCCATACATATCCCAATCCTCCATACATATCCCAATCCTTCCACACATATCCCAATCATCCGTACATATCCCAATCCTCCATCATATCCCAATCCTTCCACACATATCCCAATCCTCCACACATATCCCAATCATCCCACAGATATCCCAATCCTCCATCATATCCCAATCCTCCATACATATCCCAATCATCCCACAGATATCCCAATCCTTCCACACATATCCCAATCCTTCCACACATATCCCAATCCTCCATCATATCCCAATCCTCCATACATATCCCAATCCTTCCACACATATCCCAATCCTCCATCATATCCCAATCCTCCACACATATCCCAATCCTTCCACACATATCCCAATCCTTCCACACATATCCCAATCATCCCACAGATATCCCAATCCTCCATACATATCCCAATCCTCCACACATATCCCAATTCTCCACACATATCCCAATCCTCCATACATATCCCAATCCTCCATACATATCCCAATCCTCCCACAGATATCCCAATCCTCCATACATATCCCAATCCTTCCACAGATATCCCAATCCTTCCTACATATCCCAATCATCCAACAAATATCCCAATTATCCCACAGATATCACAATCCTCCATACATATCCCAATCCTCCATACATATCCCAATCATCCGTACATATCCCAATCCTCCATACATATCCCAATCATCCGTACATATCCCAATCCTCCATCATATCCCAATCCTCCACACATATCCCAATCCTCCATACATATCCCAATCCTCCATACATATCCCAATCCTCCATATCGATCCCCATCCTCCCACATATATCCCAATTCTCCACCAGACATCCCAATCCCTCCAAATATATCACAATCTCTCCACAGATATCCCAATCCTTCTACAGATATTCCAATCTTCCCAGAGATATTCCAATTCTTCTACAAATATCCCAGTCCTCTCACAAGTATGTCAATCCTCCCACAGAAGGATTGGGATATGTGTGGGATGATTGGTATATGTGTGGAAGGAATGGGATATGATGGATGATTGGGATATGTGTGGAGGATTGTGATATAATGATGGAGGATTGGGATATATATGGAGAATTGGGATATCTGTGGAAGGATTGGGATATGATGGAGAATTGGGATATCTGTGGAAGGATTGGGATATGATGGAGGATTGGGATATCAGTGGAAGGATTGGGATATGTATGGAGGATTGGGATATCTGTGGGTGGATTGGGATATGTATGGAGGATTGGGATATGTATGGAGGATTGGGATATCTGTGGGATGATTGGGATATGTATGGAGGATTGGGATATGTGTGGAGGATTGGGATATGTGTGGAGGATTGGGATATGTGTGGAGGATTGGGATATGTGTGGAGGATTGGGATATGTGTGGAGGATTGGGATATGTATGGGGGATTGGGATATGTATGGAGGATTGGGATATGTATGAAGGATTGGGATATGATGGAGGATTGGGATATGTATGGAGGATTGGGATATGTGTGGAGGATTGGGATATCTGTGAAGGATTGGGATATGATGGAGGATTGGGATATGTGTGGGCTGATTGGGATATGTATGGGGGATTGGGATATCTGTGGGTGGATTGGGATATGTGTGGAGGATTGGGATATGTGTGGAGGATTGGGATATGTGTGGAGGATTGGGATATGTATGGAGGATTGGGATATGTGTGGAGGATTGGGATATGTGTGGAAGGATTGGGATATGTGTGGAGGATTGGGATATGTATGGAGGATTGGGATATGTGTGGAGGATTGGGATATGTATGGAGGATTGGGATATGTGTGGAGGATTGGGATATCTGTGGAAGGATTGGGATATGTATGGAGGATTGGGATATGATGGAGGATTGGGATATGTGTGGAGGATTGGGATATGTGTGGAGGATTGGGATATGTATGGAGGATTGGGATATGTATGGAGGATTGGGATATGTGTGGAGGATTGGGATATGTATGGAGGATTGGGATATGTGTGGAGGATTGGGATATGTGTGGAGGATTGGGATATGTGTGGAGGATTGGGATATCTGTGGAAGGATTGGGATATGTATGGAGGATTGGGATATGATGGAGGATTAGGATATGATGGAGGATTGGGATATGTATGGAGGATTGGGATATGTGTGGAGGATTGGGATATGTGTGGGCTGATTGGGATATGTATGGGGGATTGGGATATGTATGGAGGATTGGGATATGATGGAGGATTGGGATATGTGTGGAGGATTGGGATATGTGTGGGCTGATTGGGATATGTATGGGGGATTGGGATATGTATGGAGGATTGGGATATGTGTGGAGGATTGGGATATGTGTGGGCTGATTGGGATATGTATGGGGGATTGGGATATGTATGGAGGATTGGGATATGATGGAGGATTGGGATATGTGTGGAGGATTGGGATATGTGTGGGCTGATTGGGATATGTATGGAGGATTGGGATATGATGGAGGATTGGGATATGTGTGGAGGATTGGGATATGTGTGGGCTGATTGGGATATGTAGGAAGGATTGGGATATGGTGGAGGATTGGGATATGATGGAGGATTGGGATATGTATGGAGGATTGGGATATGATGGAGGATTGGGATATGTATGGAGGATTGGGATATGTGTGGAGGATTGGGATATGATGGAGGATTGGGATATGATGGAGGATTGGGATATGTGTGGAGGATTGGGATATGTGTGGAGGATTGGGATATGTGTGGAGGATTGGGATATGTGTGGAAGGATTGGGATATGTATGGAGGATTGGGATATGTATGGAGGATTGGGAT